>NC_084616.1:38068519-38168519 GCF_033978795.1 Nerophis ophidion | reverse complement strand
AATGGGAAAATAATGTGGTTGCAGTACAGATTTTTGCTTACAGTAACGCAAGTGAAACATAATTAAAAACTAAAACTACCTATTAATAGCCCTGTTTTGTATGTTACTGTAGCTTGTATATTGATGGGTAAAATGTCTAAAGTAAATCACTAATTGAAAGAAATGCGCCATGGTTATGTCAGCAGCCAAAAGGAAGCAGCTGAGTGGCCAAGGAACGCATGCTGACATGCGCGTCGGTGGCCACGGGAAGGTGGAAGCAAGCGAGCAGAAAGATTTTGAGCACACCTCGTATGCTCCGGAAGGGCCGACCTTTGCTGCTTCCTGCAAAAATTATACAAACGGGTGAAAAACAAGACCCCTATTACCAGTGAATAGTGTCCTCTATTGAAATAAACACTCAGCTAAACAGTCTCTTGAATTGTATTAGATCCGAATTTAATGCAATTAGATTGAAACTACAAAAAATATAATGCCATTGATCCAATCAAAGTAATTTTGACTGCAGCAGATCTATGCACAACATGACATTGTTACTCAATTTGGTCTCTCTCATTTCGTATTTCAAATTAGCGAGCTTAAAATTCTTTAAACTCCACAATAATCAGACATATAGGCTCTGCCACACATGGCCAAAGACAAAACACAAATAGGGTCAGAAATTTGAGAATTACTTTGATGGTGAATAGATACAATTGCTGTATACTCAACTATTGTATTCTGTAAATCAGTGGTCCCCAACTTGTGTGGTCTTTTCAGCACTGTCCTTCACTTCATTTTTTCGCTTATTTTCTCTGTACGCATGGTTGGAAAATTATATGACGATCTGTAGCTATAAGCTATTGCTAGCGAGGAAGACCGTTTTTTTGGGGGCGGATCTTCGGGGATCATTTGAAATTTACTATACCCACCGCTCAGACCTCAAGATAATTGTTTGTTGAGGTACTGCTGTACTTTGGAAACCTCTGTACATTATGCATTTGGAAAAATATAGGGTTACAGTAGAACCTAGAACAAACCCTGGCAAATTAAGGCCCGTTAGGCTTTTCAATCTGGCCCGCCGGACATTCCCAAATAATTGTTTTAGATCTTTAATGTGAAAACTGTGGCTGCCAGTGATGTTTTAAAATTTACGTAAGTCTTGAACTATACAAAATATTTCAATCAAACCCCACATTTTTTATTGTCAAGTACATTCTGGGTGTCTCATTCAGTAAAAAAGCTTGAAATTCCATTCCGTTTTTTAAGGCGGTAAATCATAACGTTTTTAGCATTCAGTCAGACATTATTGTGAGGTTTTGTATTAGTGTTCCTAAAAATCAGATATTCCGGCCCCCAGGCACATTTTTTTTCTCAAAATTTGGCCCCCAAGTCAAAATAATTGCCCAGGCCTGACCTAGAAAGTCAAAATACAAATTGTCATGTAAATTGAAGTTTAGTCTACATTTTCAGAAGAATTTTGGGAGTTCAAATATTCCCTCCACAAGTTTTCCTTTTTTCAGTTTTTGATTTTCTTTCATACCTCAATGTGTATTTGTGTGTTTGTTGAATAAGGGGAAAGTGTAATCTGTTTTATACAACTGGGTATGGCTGCTCAGTGCAATGTGAGCAATACATATAATAAAATCTCTCATTGTATATACTTTACCTTGAAGCATAAGTATTCACGACTAGCCAGTGTTTCCCACAGGCCCGTCATCTATTTGTGGTGGTGTGGTCGGGCGGCGGGTGGGGGGCACGGGGGGTGGCAGCGGCGGCGATGACCAAGAAGAACGCGGAGTTGGAATATAATTACAACACTTTATGTACATATTTATATACATATTTATATAATATTTACATATTTATATAATAAGTAACTACAAGCTCCATTCACAGACTGAGTCCCATTTCTTTTATGAGCGGTCGAGCAAGTCAAAAGCCCCCCCAAAAAAATAAAAAGTTTTTATTTATTTATTTTTTTTTTATTTGTGCCGGCCGTAATTCTTTCATGGCGGGCCGCCGCAAATAAATTAATGTGTGGGAAACCCTGCTAGCATTCAAATGTAATAGACGGTTGCCAAAAAAATTCACACACAAATATGGAGAACTTTTTTCTTTAATTGATATTGTGGCAACAGTTGCCTAGAGCAATTTAATTTGTTAGTGTACACAGTTTCTTTTTGGGAAAGAAATTAACTTGGATGCCAACTGGCGCCACAGAAAATATTTGACTGTATTGTATTACCGGTAGGATACCACATAGTATGACACATTTTGGTTCCACATAACTCTAATCTTCAACCATCAAAATAAAATAAAAAATCTAATTAATAGATCTCTGATAGTGTTAATCAAGTCTGCATTCGTGTCATTGTAAAGTCAACATTTTTGGATATTCGTTGTTTGTGCATGTCCTATAATTGTGACAGCTTACATGATGTATTCATTGATGTACGAATGATACTTTTTGTTACCCTTTTTACACTTTCTCTGCTCTATTTTTAGATCAATTTCAGATGCAAGCCATCCTTCAGGGAATCTAGTTCCAAAAACATTCGAGAGGTGAGTTGATAGAGATCAGGGAAAACCACCCCGAGGAAAATTTGACTTTTTAAGTTAAGGGCTTTTTGCCTGTAGGCATGAGCTAGTTTATGATAATTTTTTGGTCCATTTGTGTTCTATGTTTCCAGCCCAACGTGGTACGTCATCATTGGGTGCATAGAAGAAGACAAGAAGGAAAATGTAAACAATGTGGCAAGGTGAGTAATTATAGCATTATCTGTTTTTTTACATCACAATTGGCTTCGTGGTTAGCACAGGCCACATAACCGAGAGATCTGTGTTCAAATGTGTGGAGTTTGCATGTTCTTCCAGTGCGCTTGGATGGGTTTTCACCGAGTACTCCGGTTTCCTTCCACATTCCATAAATATGCACGTTAGAATGATTGAAGACTATAAAAGAGTGTGAATAGTTGTTTGTCTATATGTGCCCTGCGATTGGCTGGCAACCAGTCTAGGATGTATCCCACCTCTTGCCCCAAGTCAGCTAAGATAGGCTCCAGGTTACCTGCAACCCCAGTAGGTATAGAAAATGGATGGATGGATGTTTGGTTAGCTTGGTATTTCTGGTTTATTATATATTTTTTATTTTGATTAATATTTTGTTTTTATTTTAATATTTAGGCCTTCCAGCAGAAGTTTGCTTTCTACAGTAAAGAGATTGTTGCCATTAGCTGTTCCTGGTGCAAACAAGCGGTGAGGATATTTTCCATTTTACTGTGTTATCAAAGGAATCTCACAATGATAAATTGGTTTCTTATACATGCCTGTTTTAGTATCACAACAAGGTCTCCTGTTTCATGTTGCACCAAATTGAGGAGGTTTGTCCAATAGGAGTTCATGCTGCCCTCATAGTTCCACCTTCATGGATTGTTCGAGTTCGACGTTGCCAGGTAAAGTTGATTAAAATTTCAGTGATGATTCATTCTGCACTCTTTGTACTATACATGTCGGCATCAGTATATGGCATACATTGTGGAGAAAAGTATGAAGAAAATCAAAGTTGATGACAAGGTCACTTTAAAGCTTCTTCAAGCATTATTTTATTTTTATTTTAATCTTGTATTCTTTTCTCCCCCCCACCCCCCTTTATTTTAATTTTAATCTTGTATTCTTTTCTCCCCCCCCCCCCCCCCCCCCCGTTTACCTGTATGTCATCTTTTTTGTAAGGGGCGCTGGAAGCCGGCAGACCCGTCAGCGATCCTGTTCTGTCTCCCTGTAATGTTTGTCTGATCTTGAATGGGATTGTGCTGAAAATTGTAATTTTCCTGAAGGAACTCTCCTGACGGAATAAATAAAGTACTATCTAATCTAATCTATTATCCCAGGTGGGATGAATTGCTTTCCAAATTAGATGGATTAGAGAGATAGCGGTCAATAAACAACAAATCTTAATTTTTTAGTTTTACCGTGTTCTGCAATAGTTTTGATTTGATTTTGTTTGATCTTGTTTTGGCAATCAAGTCTGTGACGTAATTTCCTGTTTATTACGTTGTCTAGTAGTATGACTGGGTTGCTTATGACATGAAGTCTGCTTTGCCTAGTCACGGTGTAATTCACATGATGGTCAACAGGCTTGAGTGGTTAAATCAAGTGAGAGATGCGTTAGTACATGAAGAGTTTGAGCTAAAAATGCCACTTTGCTATGCTGTTCACATTGAAAGATATGAAATATATTTTTATGGAGTCCCGTCAAAAGTGGTTTACAAACAGAATAAAGTCAGAAGAAGTGCGTCGAGGGAAATGGCTCATAAAATATAATTTTCATCTTGTGAAATACAATCGGACCATGCTCGGGTCTGCAGCGATAACTTAGTCAAATGTTTGTCTGAACATTTGATTTGTTAAAGAAAATCATATTTGTTACGATGTAGTTGGTGTTTGAGAGCAGATCTAAGTGTAAAGAAAAGACAAGTGATTGCATTAGTTTCTGTTCTTTTAAGCCATGTTGTAGTTGCTATGCCTAACTACTAAGATCTGATTGTGGACACAAACTAACGTCATGTTAAGTCCTAGTAATAAATATTGTGATTATTGTTCCAATCCACCGTGTTTTTGTCAATTTTCATAGCAGAAACTAAAACCTTAGTTGTTGTGCAGAAAAAGCATGTGATTTATTCCACACATATTACCACCTTATAGGGTCTGTGTTGATAATTGTTAACATGAAAAAAAATATCCTTTATAATATTAATAAACATGATGAATACATCTCTCGTACCTTCAGCCTGGTCCAGCTATTTACTGACATAATTATCATCTTAAGCTATTATAGGGAGACAGGTAGAGATTTAAATACAGTTTTACTATTCTACAAATTAGACAAATTCACTATTGTGTTTCATTTAAAAGTATTTAATTACTGGGATTAAAAAGAAACAAAGCTAAGAAAAGTATTGAGCTTTAGGTCTTAAGCTGAGCCTAATTACAGTTTGGTGAGGTTTATTGTGGTATACTATTACTTTGACGCTATTATGCTTTAACTCAGAAGAAAACACTACAAAATAAATAACAGCTTTATAGAAAATATAATAGTCTTTCTTGATTACTATGCATTGATTTATCTTTTCAGAAAATGATTAAAAAATTATGTACTGGAGGCCCCCTGTCCTTATGAGTGTCTTCTCGCCACGGCTGGAGTGATTTATTTGGGGAAGGTCTAGCTTTACGAAAATGTTCTGGGTGTGTCACATGTTCACATCCTTGCGCATTTTGCAATACTGCAGTGAAAACTGAAGAAAACAAAACAGAAAGACCTAACAAAATGTGAAATGATAGAGGCAAACTTGCTGCTTTGTATTTATTTTGAGTTTGTGTGTTACTGGAAAGAGAAAGAAAGCCATCTGTCACATTTATCTCCAGCTCAGAGAAAAAAAACTTGTAATTTTCATATATGGCAGATAACTAGTGTCGAGAGCACTCAAATTATTTTTTGTTGTAAGTAGTAATGTGTTGTTTATTCTTTAAAAAGTAATACTACGGGGGACGGCGTGGCAGAGTTGGGAGAGTGGCCGTGCCAACAATCTGAGGGTTACTGGTTCATCCATCCATCTGGCTGGTTCAATCCCCACCTTCTGCCATCCTGGTCACATCCGTTGTGTCCTTGGGCAAGACACTTCACCCTTGCTCCTGATGGGTCCTGGTTAGTGCCTTGCATGGCAGCTCCCGCCATCAGTGTGTGAATGGGTGAATGTGGAAATACTGTCAAAGTGCTTTGGGTTCCTTAAAAAGGGGTAGAAAAGCGCTATACAAGTATAACCATTTATATATAATATAATTTACGACTTAATTTAAAGGGGATCTGCACTTTTTTTGGAATATTGCCTATTGTTATGGTAAATGGGTTATACTTGTATAGCGCTTTGACACTATTTCCACATTCACCCATTCACATACACATTCACACACTGATGGCAGGAGCTGCCATGCAAGGCCCTAACCACGACCCATCAGGAGCAGGGGTGAAGTGTCTTGTTCAAGAACATAACAGATGTGACGAAGTTGGTAGAAGGTGTTTATCGAACCAGGAGCCCTCAGGTTGTTGGCACGGCCACTCTCCCAACCTCGCCACGCCGTCCGTCCCCATTGTTCACAATCATTACGAAAGACTGCTGTTTCTTTGTGAAGATTACGAAACATTCTTCACCTAATTTAATATGTACTACAGGCTATATGGTAGGCTGACTGTCGACCACATTTATTTAATATTTAGAATAGCTTCACTAGACTTCTCCTCTCTAACACCACTGCCCAGAGAGCCTAGCTCCACTCCCACCATGTTACTGGTCTTCCTTACCAGCTTGTCCAGCCTGTTTGCGTCCCCCGCTCTCAGTCGGCTGCCCTAGCAGGCCACGGCTTACAAGAAGGCGCTTGCCACGACCAACTTGTAGAACATCTTCAACATCTTTGTACAGACATTGAAGGATCCTTGCCTCCTGAGGAAGTAGAGGCGGCCCTGACCCTTCTTGTAGAGTGCGTCAGTGTGTTTTGACCTATTCAGCTTGTTGTCGATGTGTACTCCGAGGTCCAAACCCCGTTTCCATATGATTTCGGAAATTGTGTTAGATGTAAAAATAAACGGAACACAATGATTAGCAAATCATTTTCAACCCATATTCAATTGAATGCACTACAAAGACAATATACTTGATATTCAAACTCATAAACTTTATTTTTTTTTTGCAAATAATAATTAACTTAGAATTTCATGGCTGCAACACGTGCCAAAGTAGTTGGAAAAGGGCATGTTCACCACTGTGTTACACCACCTTTTCTTTTAACAACACTTAATAAACGTTTGGGAACTGAGGAAACTAATTGTTGAAGCTATGTAGAGCTTCAGTCGTTCAACAGTCCGGGGTCTCCGCTGTCGTATTTTACGCTTCATAATGCGCCACACATTTTTGATGGGAGACAGGTCTGGACTGCAGGCGGCCCAGGAAACTACCCGCACTCTTTTACTACAAAGCCACGCTGTTAGTATTACGTGGCTTAGCGTTGTCTTGCTGAAATTAGCAGGGTCGTCCATGATAACGTTGCTTGGATGACAACATATGTATGTTGCTCCAAAACCTGTATGGACCTTTCAGCATTAATGGTGCCTTCACAGATGTGTAAGTTACCCATGCTTTGGGCACTAATACACCCCCATACCATCACATATGCTGGCTTTTGAACTTTGCGCCTATAACAATCTGGATGGTTATTTTCCTCTTTGTTCTGGAGGACACCACATCCTCTGTTTTCAAATGTAATTTGAAATGTGGACTCGTCAGACCACAGAACACTTTTCCACTTTGCATCAGTCCATCTTAGATGAGCTCGGGCCCAGCGAAGCCGGTGGCTTTTCAGGGTGTTGTTGATAAATGGGTTTGGCTTTGCATAGTAGAGTTTTAACTTGCACTTACAGATGTAGCGGCCAACTGTAGTTACTGACAGTGGTTTTATGAAGTGTTCCTGAGCCCATGTGGTGATATACTTTACACACTGATGTGGGTTTTTGATGCAGTACAGCCTGAGGGATCAACGTTTCTGTAATATCATCGCTTACGTGCAGCGATTTCTCCAGATTCTCTTAACCTTTTGATGATTTTACGGACCGTAGATGGTAATATCCCTAAATTCCTTGCAATAGCTCGTTGAGAAATGTTGTTCTGAAACTGTTCGACAATTTGCTTACAAATTTGTGACCCTTGTCCCATC
This sequence comes from Nerophis ophidion, assembly GCF_033978795.1. Lineage (NCBI taxonomy): Eukaryota > Metazoa > Chordata > Actinopteri > Syngnathiformes > Syngnathidae > Nerophis > Nerophis ophidion. Next base: position 38,160,779 of record NC_084616.1, on the reverse strand, counting down.
CTTGTTTGTGAATTACTTAGTATTTCATAGAATCTGCTTTTATACACAATCATGGCACCCAACTGTTCCCAATTAGTCTGCACACCTGTGGGATGTTCCATATAAGTGTTTGATGAGCATTCCTCAACTTTATCAGTATTTATTGCCACCTTTCCCAACTTCTTTGTCACGTGTTGTTGGCATCAAATTCTAAAGTTAATGATTATTTGCAAAAAAAAAATGTTTATCAGTTTGAACATCACATATGTTGTCTTTGTAGCATATTCAACTGAATATGGGTTGAAAATTATTTGCAAATCATTGTATTCCGTTTATATTTACATCTAACACAATCTCCCAACTCATATGGAAACAGGGTTTGTATTTATAATCCTCAACCATGTACACATCGACCCCCCTGATGGAAACAGGGGTCGCTGGAGTACTCCTTCCCAGGTCCACAACCAGCTCCTTGGTCTCCGTCACATTAAGCTGGAGGTAGTTCTTTCCACACCATGTGACAAATATGATGATTATTTTGGCTTATTTTTTCTGTTTTATCATCAGTGGCATGGCAGACCTACTTGATGGATGATGTAGTAGACATGTCTTCGGCAAATGCCCAAAATATCAAAATCATTCCTTATCGCTACAATATAGCACTTGATGTACTTTTCTTATACTTTTATACTGTACTTTAGACTATACCCTTGATTTGGAAACAGCTATCATGGAAACTTTACTCATGGCTTAAGAAATGTGGCTGCTCTGTAAGGTAACGACCATTTTCTTTAAGCTCAAATAGATAGATAGATAGATAGATAGATAGATTGTACTTTATTGATTCTTTCAGGAGAGTTCCTTCAGGAAAATTGAAATTCCAGCAGCAGTGTACAGAGTTGAGGTCAATTTAAAAAGTAAAAAAGTAAATAATGGGGGTATAAATGGAAAAAAATAGAAAAATATTACAATAAGAATAAAAATAAAAAGCAACAATGGAAATAAAAATATAACAGTAAAATAAGAATATAACAAGAGAAACTAGGCAGTAGTGACCACGTTATGAAAAAGTATTGCACTGTTATTGTTTTGCATCCCCTGTCATCCGAGTACCCCCCCCCACCCCCCTCCCCAGAGAGGATTTTGATTGATTGATTGATTGATTGATACTTTTATTAGTAGATTGCACAGTTCAGTACATATTCCGTACAATTGACCACTAAATGGTAACACCCGAATACGTTTTTCAACTTGTTTAAGTCGAGGTCCACGTAATCAATTCATGGTACAGGAGTTGTACAGTCTGTTAGTGCTGCTGGACTTACAGTAACTCTCAATTAGTGAGTACATGGGGTTGCCGTTCAAAGTAAGTAGTTGTAGGATGAACAATGTTACACACATCACCAGTTAGATCTTTTTTCAATTGCACATTTTCTATACGGCTTAAAAGGATCCACCGCATACAGGCTGAGTCGCTGCAGGTTGTCGAACCTTGCACTAGAGGGAAGAGAAAAGTTGCACAGAGAATACAAATGGAAGAATACAACAATTGTTTCTAATGATGATAAGAAACATCAAAAATTGAAATGACCCCTTCTTAGTAACGCGTGGATCCATGACACAAACTTGGGATTTTTAGGGCTTTCAATCGATTGCAGCAGTCCAGTTTTGATCGATTGAATGGCCTGAGAATACAAAGCCCTAAATGAATGAGAACATCCATTGACAAACCCATGATTGTTTATTGTCCCAGAGTATGTCCAATAATATTCCATCTTCTGAGCTGGGTACAAAGAAGACTTTTCTGAAAAAAGTGATTTGCTATCCTACGATCCATCCACTTAGTTTATGGTCTATCACAAAAACATATGCTAATGTATTTTGCTACGAAAAGAAATTGCTTAGTTTCCATTTAACCAAAATTAAAATGACAACTGAAAGGTTCCTTTATGTTTTTTTATTCCAACAAATTCTTATGATTAATTTCATAAAATATATTTTTTTAAATAATAAACGTTGACACAACATTCCTCCCCTATGCTCTGCTTTCAAATAGACGTCCATGAAGACAAGTAAGAAGAAGAAAAGAACATCCTTCAAGAGAAAAATCAACAAAAAAGCCACTGAGGTATGCCAGCAATATACTTTATGATTATGATCATTGACCATTTAACACTTTAGAAACTTAAAAGTCAACGGCTGAACTGTTTCAGTGTAGACATTTACTTTTGATCTCTTTGCAAAAGGGGATCTATTAGTTTCACAAGAAATAAGTCTGCTATAAAATAGACACAAATAGATAGAACTTTATTGATTCCTTCAGGAGAGTTCCCTCAGGAAAATAAAAAATGACTCGACGGAAATTTGCAACTATGCACATTAACAAGCCAAGACTTTCTGGACAAAAAAGGAATTTGAGCTATTTCACTATGATGACGGCAAAACATATTTATGAATGAGTCAAGGTGACACTTTTAACACTTTAAACACTGTAGCAACTGTTGCATGATGAAGAATGGAGCATCATGCTCTCGGGCTGTTTTTCTTTTCAGTGAAATAGACTGCACAAAGCAAATATATTAATACACAAGGACTTTAATTCTGTCAAAACAGTGTCAAAATCTGCGCGCATTTAAACCACACTGTGCGGACTATGTTTGCGCTTGCACTAACTGTTAACACTTTCACTGTGGTTGTCTGTTTTTCTTTATGTGCCGTTTTACTCCTTGTTGGCATTAAATACATGGCACGCCAACTCCCCTCGTTTGTGATTCGTCACTTTAGAGGGGATTCATAAAAACTGAAGAACAATAAATTTACATATAACTACGCAGTGCTTACTAGAGATGCGCGGATTGCGGACACAACCGCGGAGTTCGCGGATACACCGCGGGTCGGGCGGGTGACATGAGAAAAAAATTGATTTTAAATAGATTCGGATGGGTGGCGGTTGAACCAATTCGGAAATATATATATATACATAGTTATGTTCTTACCCACATACGAAAAACGAGCAGCACTCTTTGAAAAAGTCAATTATTCATCAGGCACTGCAGCACAGCACAACACAACACAACACAACACAACACAACACAACACAACACAACAGAAGAAGAAGAAAAAAAGAAAAAGACAAGTGCCGCAAGTGAGCGCTCCTTCAGCGCAGCAGGCCGCATTTTAGAGGCCAGGCGCTCTCGCCTGAATCCTGGCACTGTAGATGCCATTTTATTCCTGCATGCTAACAAAAAAAAAAGTAAGTAGACATACAGTTTGATATGTTAAACGAATTAGTCTATGTTATCTATACCAAATTTATTTGAGATATACTACTGTGTGTTAATTATTCGACCTCGCTTTCCAGTGAAGCGCATCTCCTATTGGCAACAATGTAAGGCTATTTAGCCTGCTTTGTTTGTCGCGACCGTCTATTTTCGTTGTAATTCAAGTTTGATGATAAAGTGCAGTCTGATGGGTTTGATTTCCCCCCTTCAGCTATTTGCCTTGGCCAATAAGTTGCAGGGATAATTTATTATTATTATTTATTTAATGTATCTTTGTTTAAATAGGGATGACATACATATGTTATTGTAAAATTTAAATGTGTGCGCGTGATTGACAGCCTAAGGCTTATGAGGCACATTTTTTATTTATTTTTTTATTTCAACTTAAAAACGTATGAGCTTATGGCTATGCCTACAACATAGGCTTTATGTTTATCTTTATTTTCCTGCCTGTCGTTGACAATGGAGATCAATCAATAAAGGTTCATCTTTGTCGCAAAATTGTTCACTGTTTCACTGTGCACCCCGCCCTCCCTCGTCCCTATTTGAGCATTATAAGGTTAACAAGTTAATATTCATTGAAATAAATTCTGAATTTTTTTTTTACCTAACGAAAATATAGGCCTAGTATTTCTAAAACATTTTTTTAACTTCTTAAAAGCATCGTTCTGCTTGCTGCAACTGCGCACATAAAGTGTGAGGAACGTACACCTGATCTGAGGGCATTGGCAACAATAGTCAACACTTTCTTAATGGAAATGACAATAATATTATAATAATGATAAATAATAATATCACACATTAATATCTCTTAGCCACTAATGCGTGGCCAAGAGATATATTAATGCGTGGCACGCATCTCTGCTGCATTGGATCAGTCTACTTTCTTTAACAGGCAAAAGCTTTCTAACGTCACTAATGCCTTGCATCGTCTATATTAGATATATAACAACGGGCGGGCGGGTGTGGTTTTGATTAAATGTTGGTTCGGGTGAAGGGCGGGTGGATGACGACTTTTGTGATGCGGTTGCGGATTAAATATTTGCCTATCCGCGCATCTCTAGTGCTTACATAAATACATTTTAACTAAATAAAAAATTATATATTTTTCTTAAATAAACTGTCAATAAAATTGAAGTGCAAATTAAATTACAGTTTCACCACTTTAGTCATATTTTTTATGTTTAACAAACTTCTGTATGACTTTTACTTCAGACTTTTTTTATATTGTCTATACTGCCACAAGTGGTGCAAAACTGTATTACAACTGAGTACTACGGTAACTATCATTACAAATTAAGAATACACTCAAACTGGCCAGGTTGGCAGAGATACACTGTATCTAAAGCTCAAAAGAGTGAACCGTTCTTGTTCGATAAATACTTTAAATACTGTGTCATTCCATCAGACTAGAGCTTTTCTATTTGGTCCTTGAGCATTAACCGATGAAGCCTTCTCGGAGTTGCAAATCCTCTTCCAAGACAAACTGAACTCTAAATTCTTTTTGCTTTCCTTTCAATGCCTTTGATACCTTAATATAATCAAAGGCAACAGCCTTATTGAATCTATAATGTACTTATTATCATGGATAACCAATATAGGACTCTATTTTCAAATTTGCAACATGTTATTAATCAATGTGGAAATTCTGTTTTTATTTTTCTGACATTTTGACTTGGCAAAGTCCTTTCTCACACATTCACACACAATGTGTGAGGGAACTGCATTGTGTAGTTCCATCGTTTTGGTTGTTTACAGGATGGACGACAGTGGAAGCCCTTCACTATCCGAGCTATCCCTTTCCCTTTGATGAAACCACTGATAGTGTTTGTAAACCCCAAAAGCGGAGGAAATCAGGTATTAAAGAATATTTGTACAAGGTTCCGTTTCTGGTCTGCACATATTTTTTTTTTGTTTTACATATGACAGGGCACCAAAATCTTTCAGTCCTTCATGTGGCATCTGAACCCAAGACAAGTGTTTGATCTGAGCCAGGCAGGACCTAAAGATGGGTAAATATTTACAGGAACATTTTTAAATATGTTAACAAGTTAACCTTTAACCTTTTTTCAAACATATAGTCTAGAGCTGTATCGTAAAGTTCATAATTTGAGGATTCTGGCCTGTGGAGGAGATGGAACTGTGAGTATTTCTGTGAGCACACGAACACACAAAAATGTAAATGACTAATCACTGTTTTCCTTATATCAATCAACCTGAAATGAAAACAATCAATTAATGATTGATTAAAATAACTATTATACATTATATTTATGTGTATCTGTGTATGAGGGTTTTTATATGTCCATGTGTAAAACCAGGTGGGATGGGTCCTATCATGCCTTGATGAACTTGCTTTGAAGCCTCAACCTCCTGTGGCAGTGTTACCACTTGGGACAGGAAATGACCTCGCTAGAACTCTCAACTGGGGAGGGGTGAGTCCAAATAGACAACTTTTGTGGGTGAATTCGGACAACATAGCAAAGGTTCTCAAACTTACTTTTCAATTTTCCATATTAGTAGTGTTTGTGAGTGTGAATGCTGTCTATCTGTGTTGGCCCTGTGATGACGTGCAACTGGGATAGGCTCCAGCGACCTGAGAGGGACACGTGGTAGAAAAATGGATGGGTATTTACTTTCCATTGAGAGCTCGAGTGACTGGGCCATTTGCAATAAAGTAACATAATTGAACTTTTCCAAAGCACTATCTTTTTTCATGTTTAAAAGTCATATAGAAAGTGTGGTACGAACAATGTTAACAATCACCAAATTATTTTGATTAGATTTTTTTTTAATCATATTCTCTGTTGAAAATACAGAATTATGTGAATAAGGATGTTTTGTTGTCTTCAACAGTGGACACTTCTGTTGGAAATTGCAATGCTTTATGTTACAATAGCGTTTTACATTGGCCCGATAGGACAACGGAGCAAATTAACACATCGGCTTTGTATGTGATTGGGCAGAAATAAATTAATATCCAGTATGTCTGTCTTGTTTTCATGGTTCACGCTTCTTTTCTTGCTAAACTCTGAAAAAATAGTTTCACCTTGTTTGACGTGTCTTGCAAGTGCCATTTGTTTTGGATCACTGGTTTGCTAGGAGAGTTTTATTGCAAATACCTGCCCATTTCTGCTTCTTATTAAATAATTCAAGGAACTTTAATTTCATACCAGTGCACAATAGACGGCACAGAATTTAGTATCCAAGGTCCGAAATGTAACTTTTAAACTCTGGTGTACATTCATATGAATGGCCTATCAGAAAAAAAAAACCTATCACTAGCCAACTGGAGCACTCCACTCCACCCTCCTTTGTGTTTCACAGTGGGTGGGACTTCTCGTTCATAAACACAGCAACGATTCGATTTGATTAAATATTGTAAATGTCTTAAGTCTATAACAAAAAACAAATGTATATGTTGTATGTAGGGCTGAAATGTTTTTCTCTTCACCATAAACAACTTTGGACAGTTTATACTTTAACTGTAACATGTTTAATTTCAGAAGTGGAATGTCAAATTTAGGATAGACTATTCATCCCACAATGGGGAAATTATGTGGTTGCAGTGCAGATACAAAAAGCCCACAAACGATTAGATAAACACACATTGAAAACAAAGAGGTAAACATCAAACAAGCCAAAGGACATAATAGCCATTAAAAGCATACAGAGCTAATGCAACCAGCTGCCACTTCAGTGCCACCATTTCTACATACAACTACAAAGTAAAACACACAAAAAATGTTGCAATAAATAATGCATATTGCCCACATTTGATTGCACCATGTATAAACAAACAAAACAGAAACACAATTTCAACACCCACATATTGCTCCACTCCATCGTCTGCTTGGGTCGGGGGGTTGTATAGGCCAGAGACAAGAACAGACCCAACAAAGCAACCAAGAGAGCCAACTCCCCCCTAGGCTACCCAGCAGCCCTCGGTCAATGTCCGGTCTGCATGAATGAGGGAGAATCTGTCTAGGGATACCAAAGTGTCTGATACATACTCATTCTGCTCTGTGAAGCTTGTCCATCCCAACGCTCAACGCTGGCACCCCAGGCCCTGTCTCTTCCTCCACATCTGCTCCGGTTTTTCCACGCAGACTCCGGTGTGGCAGAGACCCAGCAGCTAATCTCTGGTGCAAACATGTGCATGGCCAAAAGGCTCCCCCAGGGAGATCCAAAACTTCACAAAAAGCACCAAAAGGCACTGCCGAAGTCACAGAAGCGCCACCCCTTGTTGCGCAGTCCCTAATGGGCTTGAACCAAAAGCAAATAACACATGAAAACAGGAGGGAAACATCAAGAAACACAAAAGGGGGACACACAAGAGCGCAGAGCTCCCGCAACCACAGCCAACTTGAACACTATAATTGCAGTCGCCTAAAATTTCATGCCAGGTCTGTACGTCATTACACGCATTACATTCCTCATTACAGTACTTAAATAAAACAGTCGATCAATTATATGAATGTCAAAAGTCTTTGCGTCACTTTCTGTCAATGGGAGAGGACGCAAAGAAAAAGGCTCTACTTTGCTACCAAGGTTTTTGATGAGTTTGAAGATTTTTGACCTCTGATTTGTGATCACAGCCACAGTAGAGTTACTTGGCATCTTCAAAATTATTTGGGTCCATTGAAAGGCACTGATACGCTGAAATAAGGCAAGTACGCTGAAATAAGGCAAGTTGGAAGAGCCGTTGGCCTCAAGCAAACAGCCCCCTAGCGCAATTCAAACCAGTTGACTGGCAACCATAAGCCACGGCGAGTGCTTGAAGCGGTTTTAAGTTCTTCCGATGACAGAGTTGACAGGCTGACACCTCATGTTGATCTCCGAATGGCGCAAGTTAAAAAATTGTTGAAATTTACAAGTTAAAAGTGCTGCAAGCCGCTAAAGAAGCATCTGGTGTTAGAGAGCTTATACAAGAGGCACTGACGTCAGCGACCTGCCGCAATGTCAAAATCAAAAAAAAAAAACTCAAATCCCAAAACCTTAGGTGTCATCTGAATCAAATGATTCTCTAAAAAAACAGGACACGAGGGAAAGCAAGACATGATGGGAATCAAGACGTGATGCTAAAAAAATAAATGCTGACATAGAAAAAGCAAGAAAAGAACACATAGTAGACCTGGAAAGAGAAATAAAAGAACTTAAAGAAGATTACAAGGCAGAGCAATAAGATAACTTAAAGAAAATCTGAGAAAATCTAAAACAGAATACAAAAAAGATCTATAAAATACAGAAACTCTACAAAGTCAGAATAACAACATGAGAAAGGACTTTCAGAAAATGTGCCAAGAAATGAGGATTCTTCAAGAAGAAGTTATTGCAGTGAAACGAGACAACAACATGCTGTGGAATATCATAGATGAAATGTATCCGGATACACGAATGAATGATATCATCGTGACAAGGCAACGAATTAAACCAAGATCCTACGCGAAAGGCTGGTAGCTCTGCAATGAACTTCCAGGTCGTGCCTTTTCCTAAATTGAACTCCAACAACTGTCTTTGATAACTTTCCACAGCTTCTTTAAATCCTGATCAGCTTTCTTAAAGGTTCTTGGCCCTCCTTGCCACATATAGTGGCAATCCAGAGGAAGCTGGTGCAACTGGGTTAGCTCTGAACAGCTGTTGCCATTTTCCTGTCAGATCAAGTGGTAGCTCCTCGCTCAGGAGAGCCCAACTGCTCACATCTTCTAAAACAATGCTTTTCATTCTGACTGTAAAGTGGGTTATATGTGCGTGCTGAAGACAGAAGAACACTTTGCTTTGTGTTGCTTTTGTGCTTTAGGATGTTTGCTTGTGGCTTGAGGATCTTAGGTGAAGTCATTACTTGTTCTCTGGATTAGGCCAAGCACATTCAACACTGTTTCATGTGTCTCTGCTACTACCATGTTGCTCAGGGGAATCTCCTACCATTTCATCTTCAATTCAGCATAATTTGTCATCCATTTGTAGAGCTCCATTCCTGCCGACTTTAGTATTTATTTGACCTTTGACCTTTGTCGTTACATGGTCAGCCTCTTAGGCTGTGCGTGAGCCAGCGATGAAATTATCAACATAAAGTGACTCTCTTAACAACTTAACAACTTGTGGTTGTGTTGTTTCATACTGTTTCACACAACTTTGGATGGTGACTGTGAGCAGAAGTGGGCTGGGCGTGGCTCCAAAAAGCACTCTTGACATCCGCAAGCCATGTAGTTGATTGTCTTGTTCTTGTGGACCTGTCATCTACAGGAATGTCTGTCCCTTTCTCTGAGGGACATTTGCAAAAATGACTTGGTTATATCTGACAAATAAGCTATTTTAGAAGATTTGGATTCAGGTTTGCGCCTCTATATAAGCAATCCTTAAGGTAAGCACTGCATTTTCCTTCCATTGTCATCCATCTTTAAAGATTTTTGTTTTCTCAAACATCTAGCGCAGGGGTGGCCAACTAGTCAGAGACTAAGAGCCACTTTTTTTTCTGTGTTACTGCAAAGAGCCACATCATACACATGGGTACACATGAACATCATCTTTTAATCATATATGCACGCATACACAGACCTCTGCTCAGCCAGATCTAATGAGAATAACCACACCAACATGATAATATCAGTAATTTTCAACAGTTAACATTGTGTGCACTGTCTCACACACACAAACTCTCAGTTCAAGCAAGTCCACAAACAATAATAGAATAGTTTTCAATTACATCTTTCCCTTACTATGCTGCTTAGTGAGACTTCTGGCATTCCTTATCTTGAACAATCCTCTTCAAATCTGGCTTGTATTCTGTTGTTGCCAGTCCAAGCAATTCTTTCAAAGGAGTGTCAGTCAGAACAGATCGATGCTTTAATTTCACGTTTCAGGGTAGAAAACACAGACTCGCAGACGTACGTTGACCCAAACATGGACAGTATCTTAAGCGCATCTTGTTTGATGTTTGGGTATTTTTCAATTGGCACACTTTTCCAGAACTCAACGGTCCCTTCCCTTAAAACAGCTTTCAGTTGATCCTCCGCACAAAGGTCGATCATCTCCAACTCAGCCGCAGCCTCATCTGTGACGAGCGGGGCTTTCAAACAGTCTGTCTCCGCATTAAATGGGTCGACGAGGAACGTAATCTGTGGTCTTTCAGTTGTAGATCACAGAACCGGGTCACAAAGCTTTCTTGCAGGTTTGCAACCAGTGTTGCATATCTGTCTCTTTTCTTTTTACGGGCGGCGCTGATGACTTACTCACTGGCTTTTAGCAGAGTATGAAAATGTGTTAAATCTCCCTTTTGAATATGCGCCTAGAACAGCTTTAGTTTGTTGACAAACGCAAACACACTTTGCACCAAGTCAGGCAGCATTTTTAACTTACCCTGCAGGGTCAGGTTCAGTCTGTCCAAGTGACACAGCATGTCGACTGAAAATGCCAGATCCATAATCCGCTCGAGGTCTGAGAGCTCGGGATAGTCCTTGTCCGTCCCTTCCATGAACAGTTTCACAGCATCCAAAAGCTCAAAGAAGCGAGAGAATACCTTGCTTTTTGACAGCCACCTCACAGTGCAGTGCAGCGGCAGGTCACCTGGAAGCCCTTGGTCCAGCTCAGCGATGAGATTCCTGAATTGCCCATGTGTGCGGATGTAGTTGACGATTTCTATCACAGGCTTTATGACGTTGTTTAAATTCAATGATTTAGACACGAGTTGCTCCCTGTGGATGATGCAGTGGAAATTCCAAAAGTCGGGAAATGTTTGATCAGCTTTGCACAGCCCCACAAGCCCGTTCACTGATCCGATCATGGCTGGCGCTCCATCCGTGGCTTTTGCAGTTAGTTTCGGTATGGGCAGATTTGCTTTTGCAAACGCAGCTATCATTGCTTCTTTCACATCTATGCCACAGGTTCTGTCTTTTAATGTCACAATATCAAGGAGTTCTTCTTTGATCATACATTCATTTGACACAGACCGTGCAAATATTGCCAACTGAGGCTTGTCTTGTATGTCACAACTCTCATCCAATGCCACACTAAAATACTCACATGCTTGAAGGTCAGAGTGCAACTGTGATTCAACAGCTGTATTAGTATCCGATATTCTGCGTTTAACACTGTGGCGGGACAGTTGAACATCTGATACGCTCCGTTTTAGTTTGTCGTCTCCAGGAGCCAAGATTTCAAAGGCGTCAATGAGGCATTTTTTAATGAAGTCCCCTCGTTGTATGGCTTTTTAGCCCGTGCTAAGCCAGCTGATATGATGCAAGCGTTACGGTCTCCGAGTGTTTCGTAAATTTTTGGAAAAACTGCACCTGCTTTTCTGCCTGGCTTTTCAAAGCGACCAACTTGTTCTTGCGAAGTTCAGTCCCTTTTGGAAATTCCTGTTCGATGTTAGGGTGGAGTGAGCTGAAATGACGCTCAAAATTTGAAGCTTTGAAATGTGCTAATGCTGCGTGACATATAAGGCAGAACGGCTTGCCATTACGTTTAACAAAAAAATATAAACTCTCCCACTCTTACAGAAACATCCTGTGTTCTTCATATTTTCGTTTGGCTGTGCTTTTTTTCCCCTGCCATTTCAAAAGGTAACTTAGCGGAAATTGTTTACAACACAAATGATGTCACACCAAAGATTCTCTCATCACTCGTTTCACGTCGCTCAAACAGGCTTACATGGTCAGTGTGCCATCCAGCTGTAGGGGGAGTGAATGACAGCGCCAGCCAAGCATTTTTGACGCATGTCATGTGACAGCTCCTGAAGAGCCGCATGAAACTGGTTAAAGAGCCGCATGAGGCTCGCGAGCCGCGGGTTGGCCAGACCAGATCTAGAGTCTCTTCCTTGGCTGAATTTTGTACGGATTTTGTAATACCCAGCAACCTAATTATGCAGAATGGACTAAGTTGTTTGGAAATTAAAGCGTTCTCTTCGAGTGAAATGAACAGGCAGGCATCTTTGATGACACTTGACATAAACGCCAGTCCCTGCACAAAGCATCCAAATCTGCTTTCCAAAGCCAATAATGTTTCTGTTTTCTTGGCTCATTCTGTCACTATCTGCCAATGATAGTGTCACACCCCGCCTCGGGTGAAGGTAATGTAACCTTTGCAAACCGGACTTCAAATCAAGGATGGCAAGGCACACAGTGGTAAGAGTTTACAAACATTTATTGAAAATCCCCAAAAATGTCAAAAGGTGAACAAAAACACAGGAAGACAAAGCACCCACAATCTGTAACAGTAATAAATAAAGACAATATTAGTATCGTATATTACATATAGTACATTTATATTCTAAATATATTTCAAAAAGTCGCATGCGTTAAATAGGCCTATATATAATTAATCAAAATAAGCATATTAAAAATAATCAAAATATAAATCATCAATTATATAAAAATACAAATATTCACAATCAAAAGGTCAAAAATCAAATATATCAAAGTAAAGAATTAAATGACAAAACAAATTTGGCAAAATAAATTAGCAATCAACAAAACTAATTTAACCGGTTACATCACAACATAATCTCATCATCAAAATAATCACCTCAGTAGTTGTTTGATGTATGGAGAGCGAAACTCTTGCTCAGGACCGAGAACCTCCTCCGGCAGTGACAGGCAGCAGACTGGCAGAAAAATGGCATTTTCCCCACTTAAACAGCCCATAGCCCCGCCCTTTAGCTGGGACCAATTTGACAGGGGAAATTAAGAAATCAGTTATTTTGTAATTTACACCATAAGTAACTATCACATGTCTAAAAAATATTCACATTGTACTTTTGTATTTGTGTAGCAGTCATTTTTGTACACAGTGTATTCAGGCTTAGACAACACAACTTTCAAATGTCCAGTGTCCCCTCTTCAACACCCAGTTACTGACAATAATGGTTTGGCCCAATTTAGGCCTAATTAGTCAAAGCAGGTGTGCTCACCTACATAAAGCCCTCAGCCCCTTCCTGACTCTTTTAGCCACACCTTCAGAGCCATAGTGACTGACAGGTTGCAACTTGTTTGTGGAGCATGCTGTTTGTAGTGTGTCAATGTTGAGCTTCTTAAGAAATGTGCACGGTTTGTGAGGAAGTCAAAGGTCAAACAGTGACAGTGTGGGGTCAAACTTTCACAGATAGTCATCAGCTATTAGGATAGCTAGTTCTGATTCATCATCATTTTATGGAAAATGTTCTAGCTGTAGTTCTTTTTTCTTAAACTCATGTTGAAGCTGCTCACCAGTTACTTTCATCATTGCCGAGCATATCTGAGGCGTTTCCACAGTTTAAATTTTTTTTTTTTGACCAGAATCCCACACATTTTGTACAAACCCCGTTTCTAAAGGGTTGGGAAATTGTGTTAGATGTAAATATAAACGGAATACAATGATTTGCAAATCCATTTCTACCCATATTCAATTGAATGCACTACAAAGACAAGATATTTGATGTTCAAACTCATAAACTTTATATTTTTTTTGCAAATAATAATTAACTTAGAATTTCATGGCTGCAGCACGAGCTAAAGTAGTTGGGAAAGGGCAGTTTCATCACCTTTTCTTTTAACAACACTTTGGGAACTGAGGAGAGACATTTTTTAAGCTTTTCAGGTGGAATTCTTTCCCATTCTTTTTTTATGTACAGCTTGAGTTGTTCAACAGTCCGGGGTCTCCGTTGTGGTATTTTAGGCTTCATAATGCGCCACACATTCTCAATGGGAGACAGGTCTGGACTACAAAAGAGCCAGTCTAGTACCCGCACTCTTTTACTATGAAGCCACATTGTTGTAACAAGTGACTTGGCATTGTCTTGCTGAAATAAGCAAGGGCGTCCATGATAACGTTGCTTGGATGGTAACATATGTAGCTCCAAAACCTGTATGTACCGTTCAGGTTTAATGGTGCTTTCACAGCTGTGTAAGTTACCCATGCCTCAGGCACTAATGCACACCCCCATACCATCACAGATGCTGGCTTTTCAACTTTGCACCTACAACAGTCCTGATGGTTCTTTTCCTCTTTGGTCCGAAGGACACAACGTTCACCCTTTTTAAAAAAAAACAATTTGAAATGTGGACTCGTCAGACCACAAAACACTTTTCTACTTTGCATCAGTCCATCTTAGCTGAGCTCGGGCCCAGTGAAGCTGGCGGCGTTTCTGGGTATCATTGATAAATGGGTTTGGCTTTGCATAGTAGAGTTTTAACTTGCACTTACAAATGTAGCGACAAACTGTAGTTACTGACAGTTATTTTCTGAAGTTTTCCCGAGCCCATGTGGTGATATCCTTTACACACTGATGTTGCTTTTTGATGCAGTACCGCCTGAGGGAACCAAGGTCCGTTATATCATCGCTTACGTGCAGGGATTTCTCCAGATTCTCTGAACCTTTTGATGGTATTACGGACCATAGATGGTGAAATTCCTAAATTTCTTGCAATAGCCCGTTGAGAAATGTTGTTTTTAAACTGTGTGACGGTTTGCTTACGCATTTGTTCACAAAGTGGTGACCGTTTCCCAATCCTTGTTTGTGAATGACTGAGCATTTCCCAGAAGCTGCTTTTATACCCAATCATGGCACCCACCTGTTCCCAATTAACCTGCACACCTGTGGGATGTTCCATATAAGTGTTTGATGAGCATTCCTCAACTTTATCAGTATTTATTGCCATCTTTCCCAACTTCTTTGTCACGTGTTGCAGGCATCAAATTTTGAAGTTTATGATTATTTGCAAAAAAAAGTTTATCAGTTTGAACATCATATACTGTATGTTGTCTTTGTAGCATATTCAACTGAATATGGGTTGAACATTTTTTGAAAATCTTTGTATTCCGTTTATATTTACATCTAACACAATTTCCCAACTCATATGGAAATGGGGTTTGTACAATGACCTTCACTGTGCTGCGTTGGGTTATTGTGGGAGCAAAGGAGCCAACTATGTGAAGAGTGATTTTTTTTCTTGTCCAATTACTAGTAACTTAAAGTCTTCTCAGTAGCTTTTCATGGTTGAAACTCCTCTGATTGACTCCATCCAGTTGTAGGATTGGGAATTGATATTTTTTCCGGTTCCGATTCAACTTTTGATTCTGTTTAATGATTCGGTTCCTTATCGGTTCTCTTATCAATTCTTAATTTGATTAAGAGAGAACAACAAGGTGGGTTAGCATCAATTTTGTTTAGTTTAAGGGTGACATTACCTTACAAAGTCTACAGTGAAGTCATATGTAGCATAGAACAAAAACAACTTTTTTGAAAATAAGTACAGTAAATATGTATCATTAGAATTTTACCAAATGAATCATATGTGGAATTTACACATAATATTACACTTAAGTTCATAATAAATCATTAATTGTGAAATAAGATAACAATGCTTTCTTATGATTTAGATTATTATGGCTTAAAATTTATGAAAGCCATAAATTCAAAATTGTGGGGTTTCAAAAACTGTTAGTCATGATCATCAAAATTATAATAAATACAGGCTTGACATATCTCTCTTTGCATGTAATAAGTTAATACCACATATTAGTTTCGCATTTGAAGTTGAATTGCTGAGATCAATGGACTTTAACACTTTTTTTGGAGTTTCATGTGTAAAATGAAAATGGGTAAAACTGTGGTAGGAGGAAAATATGCAGCCTTTCTGACTACAAAAACATTCACCTACCGAAAAAAGGAGCACTTAGTGTGGTAAATGCGTGCAAGCTTTTTACCACAAGCTTCGCCACTGCTCGCCGTCTAGCGGCAGAAGTGAACTAGAGCGAGCAGCTACTGCCCGCCTCAGAGTCAGAATCTGTCACTCGTCATTCTCATCTGAATGAGAAAGTAATCATTTGAATTAAACAAACACTAGTGCTAAGATTATAGTGTATATATATATTTATATATATATATACATACACACAGTGGGGCAAAAAAGTACTTAGTCAGTCACCGATTGTGCAAGTTCTCCCACTTAAAATGATGACAGAGGTCTGTAATTTTCATCATAGGTACACTTCAACTGTGAGAGACAGAATGTGGAAAAAAAAACAGGAATTCACATTGTAGGAATTTTAAAGAATTTATTTGTAAATTATGGTGGAAAATAAGTATTTGGTCAATAACAACAATTCAACTCAATACTTTGTAATATAAACTTTGTTGGCAATAACAGAGGTCAAACGATTTCTATAGGTCTTTACTAAGTTTGCACACACAGTAGCTGGTATTTTGGCCCATTCCTCTATGCAGATCTTCTCGAGAGCAGTGATGTTTTGGGGCTGTGTCCGAGCAACACTTACTTTCAACTCCCTCCACAGATTTTCTATGGGGTTGAGGTCTGGAGACTGGCTAGGCCACTCCAGGACTTTCAAATGCTTCTTACGGAGCCACTCCTTCGTTGCCCGGGCAGTGTGTTTGGGATCATTGTCATGCTGGAAGACCCAGCCACGTTTCATCTTCAAAGCTCTCACTGATGGAAGGAGGTTTTGGCTCAAAATCTTACGATGCATGGCCCCATTCATTCTTTCCTTAACACGGATCAGTCGTCCTGTCCCCTTACCAGAAAAACAGCCCCAAAGCATTATGTTTCCACCCCCATGCTTCACAGTAGGTATGGTGTTTTTGGGATGCAACTTAGTATTCTTCTTCCTCCAAACACGACGGGTTGAGTTTATACCAAAAAGTTCTATTTTGGTTTCATCTGACCACATAACATTCTCCCAATCCCCTGCTGTATCCATGTGCTCTCTGGCAAACTTCAGACGGGCCTGGACATGCACTGGCTTAAGCAGGGGGACGCGTCTGACACTGCAGGATTTGATTCCCTGTCGGCGTAGTGTGTTACTGATGGTAACCTTTGTTACTTTGGTCCCAGCTCTCTGCAGGTCATTCACCAGGTCCCCCCGTGTGGTTCTGGGATTTTAGCTCACCGTTCTCATGATCATTTTGACCCCACGGGATGAGATCTTGCGTTGAGCCCCAGATCGAGGGAGATTATCAGTGGTCTTGTATGTCTTCCATTTTCTGATAATTGCTTCTATAGTTGATTTTTTCACACCAAGCTGCTTGCTTATTGTAGATTCACTCTTCCCAGTCTGGTGCAGGTCTACAATTCTTTTCCTGGTGTCCTTCGACAGCTGTTTGGTCTTGGCCATAGTGGAGTTTGGAGTCTGACTGTTTGAGGCTGTGGAGAGGTGTCTTTTATACAGATAACAAGTTCAAACAAGTGCTATTAAAATATGTAACGAGTGGAGGACAGAAGAGCTTCTTAGAGAAGAAGTTACAGGTATTTGAGAACCAGAGATTTTCCTTGTTTGAAGTGACCAAATACTTATTTTCCACCATAATTTACAAATAAATTCTTTAAAATTTCTACAATGTGAATTCCTGGATTTTTTTCCACATCCTGTCTCTCACAGTTGAAGTGTACCTATGATGAAAATTACAGACCTCTGTCATCATTTTAAGTGGGAGAACTTGCACAATCGGTGGCTGACTAAATACTTTTTGCCCCACTGTGTGTGTGTGTGTGTGTGTATATATATATATATATATATATATATATATATATATATATATATATATATATATATATATATATATATATATTTGCATGTTATAATTATAATATTTAAATTTTCTTGAAGGAACTCTCCTGAAGGTATCAATAAAGTACCACCTATCAATCTAGTACTTGTAATTTATGCCTGGGGACTGCTGCTGGGATGAGATCAGCGAAAACAGGACATTCAATAATGGTTGTTGCATGCTGAATGTTCAAACATTCCAACATATTGCCCACATGCCTTCCTTTTGATGAAATACCAACCTTGCAATTATTACAAGTAGCACTATTGCAATCTTTTGTTGTGAGAAGACTTCTGAGAGTTTCTCCCGCCGTTATTACGCATATTGCGTAATAACGTCATTCCCACCCACGCTAATTGTTTTGAGAAAGGTCTGAAAAAAATGGCAAGCGTTTCCAAGGCATTGATAAACTGGGAACTGGTTCTGAACAAAACCCGATTTTGTTTCCTATCTCTATCTAGTAGGCAAACAGCTACTTTTTTCCCTTATGGATCTTTGACCCATGCCGCAGCTGTAGCAACACAGCATTATCTATTATGTGTGGCTTGGTCATTATCTGCTGAATGGGGAAGAACTGAGGACCTATGGCCTCTTCTCATTTAGAGGACTGCATCTTCCCTCTGTTACCGGTCCACACAGCGACATGTTGTCTCCTTACGCATTTCTCACACTCATTCTTGATTTTACAGAATTGTGCACTGTGTTTCTGCCCTAAACACTCGCAGCATTTTTCCATCTTCTTCAGTTTTTCTTTTCTATCAGCAATGTCATAGTCTGGACAATTTTCTGATTTGTGCTGTTCACAGTTGCAGAACAAACAATTGTTTTCCTTCTGTGCAGTGCTTCAGCAGATTTTGCGTGGTGCCCTCTCAATTTAAAATCATTAATTTCATGGTTATATGACTTGTTCTCCACTTTTTGTGGAGTTTATGGCCATATAATTCCCAACACTTTTTCCCTGCTATGGACCTATTTTTGCAAGAATGTGACTACTTTGGACACTTTCCATTCATTGTCGTCTTTCAGCGGCTATACCCGTACTTAAAAGCTATGTCATTTGGAATCATCTTCAACAGGATTGGGTATAAAAGGCTTCCATACATCTCTGAAAAGTCACCCAATGATTCCAGATTCCAGATTTGAATCTCCCGTTAATCATATAGCTGTCTCAAAGCATGCACATTAGTTGGCCTTAAAAGGGTTTTAGGCTTAACAACTTCGACATATGAGCACTTATCACAAAATAACTTCTTACAAATCTGTTGTGCAGAAGCTCAATTGCAGCATCATCATTTTCAATTGTCAACATTAGTCCTGCCACTGCCTTTATAGCTTGTGGGTTAAGCTTTCAAACTTCTCTCTTTTGCACAGTGCATAAATTCTGGTGACTAGCAGCCTCATACTGACTCCAAAACTACTGCCATAAGTTGAGATCTTCATCACATTTATTAATGATCAGCTTTGGCAAATTTACTGATGCGCTGTGTCCAAATACCCTTGATGAAGAAGCGTCATTTACACTTTGAGGTTGACGTAATTGTTGCGGCTTTTGGACAATATGATCTTCTCCTCATTTTTCTCTGAAATTTAAATCTCCAACCAATGGTTTTTCAGTGAAGTTAATAGTTCCATTTCGCAGTGAAATTTAAATCTCCAACCATAGGTTTTCCAGTGAAGTTTGTAGTTCCATTTCACAGTTTAATTCTAACAAGATTCACTCCTTGGCGGACAACATCTCTAGAAAGTGCTCAAGTGATCAATATCCGGTCCCTTATTAGCCAATGTTGCAGCTTCCACCGCGTCTTTGTTCTCTACTGTGCGCTCATTATATCCTGGGTTTTGGCGCTAATAACTGTAGTATTTCTCCACTTGATCGCACTTCAAGGAGGAGACAGAATGTCGATTGACAAAATTTTTATATTGAAAGTGTCAAGTTAACAAGATGTTACATACATCTTTTGTGTTCCATGAACAATTTTAGCGCTTTTTTTACATCAACTTCCTGCTTCCGTTCCTGCATTATCATGCCGATGTAGTTCTTTTGGCCCAAAACAATCGTACTTTTACCATCAACAGTCTTATTAGTCCACATATGAGCACACATAAACATAAAAAATATTAACCACTGAACTGTAATAATATTAACATGCAATTTAAAATAGCTGTTAAACAGTATACTTACGTACAGTATACAACAAAAGTCGCCTCTGATTGGCTTTTGCAATTAACATTTCTGGCATGTTCGATCGAGTAAATATGACGCGACATCTGACCAGCATTATCAACCTGAAATTTATTAGGATCCTCGATCACTATCCTATAATCACCCAGCTCTTTTTTTCTACCCTTATTTCAAAGTACAAACTGTTATCTTGTATTTCTTCCAGATATTTATTCATCACGTCACCTGTGGTCTGTATTTCACTACGCTTCTTGCTGTCTCGACAGGACAACAGTTTGTGTGCCTGATTTTCACATAACTAGTCTGTAGAGGGTCAGAATTCTCCTAATAATTGAGCTAAAATACTTTTTTTACACCAAAAGACTGAATTAAAAATATAGCACTGACAACTCAAATGCCTGTATGCCGCACTAGGGCAGCCATAAAGCAGGATGTGGCTCACAAGCCACGTGTTAGCCTCTCGTGTAAAAGTACAATGTAATTCTACCTTGTGCTTTTTTTTCAGGGCTATACAGATGAACCTCTGTCCAAGATCCTGTCTCATGTTGAGGATGGAACCGTAGTGCAACTTGACCGGTGGAATCTACAAATTGAACCCAATCACAGTGCAGGGGCTGAGGTCGATGAGCAACAAATTGATAAGGTTTGACACTTTAGTTTGGCTATTCACAGGTTAATTGCACACTCGGGGCGCTGTGGTGCAGAATTCAACCTGAGAGAGAGAAAAACAAACTACATAAAACTCAGGTTCATCAGAAATATGAATATTGCTTTGTAGATTGAATTCCGCTCTAAATCAAACGTGGTTCACATACTACACTACTTACTACTACACACACAAACGTTTATCTCATACATGTTTACCACTATAGATGGCAACAAAACAAATTACCTGTAGGGCTTCAGCACCGTCGCCATTACAGTGGTAGGTAGGACTGGGCGATATGGGCCCAAACTTATACCACGGTACTTTTAGTTTGAATACCGCTATCCAATATATACCGGCATATTAAAAAAAAAAATTCAAAGTGCATGGTTGCCTCAGTGTTTTATGGCAGATAACCAGTGTCGCGAGCACTCGGATTATTTTTTTTTGTAAGTAGTAATGTGTTGTTTATTCTTTGAAAAGTAATATGGCGCGGGACGGCGTGGCGAAGTTGGGAGAGTGGCCGTGCCAACAATCTGAGGGTTACTGGTTCATCTATCCATCTGGTTCAATCCCCACCTTCTTCCATCGTAGTCACGTCCGTTGTGTCCTTGGGCTAGTTACTTCACCCTTGCTCCTTATGGGTCCTGGTTAGCGCCTTGCATGGCAGCTCCCGCCATCAGTGTGTGAATGGGTGAATGGGTGAATGTGGAAATACTGTCAAAGTGCTTTGGGCTCCTTAAAAAGGGGTAGAAAAGCGCTATACAAGTACAACCATTTACGTACCATTTACCATTTAATTTGTTGGCCGTTACTATGTCAAAGCAATTTTCGTTCATTTTGTTTATCCTCATGCCAGTGCGTAGGATAGATGGAGCTTCTCACTTCGGTAAAGCTGCTGGTTGTTTAGTTTAAAACTACTTTTCAGCTTTACATTGTGAAACCCATTATCTAAGTCCTATTTAAACCAGTGTGGATAGCACTGGGAGCAGGTGGGTAAAGTGTCTTGCCTAAGGACACAACAGTTGTGACTAGGATGGCAAAAGCGCGGATTGAACCTAGAACACTCAAATTGCTAGCACGGCCGCTCTACCAACCTAGCCACGCCACACCAAGGCAGCTGTCAACTTCCGAAGACCTTATACGGCGTCACATTAGTGCCAAAAATCCAAGCGCATAAAAACTGTTATCGCGTGCTGATTCTGCAATTCGTGCGCGCGCGCGACACCCTTTTGCCGGCGTGTGGGGCCTTTGTGCCCGCGCGGCACCTTTTTGCGTGCGCGCGCACCGTCTTCGTTTTGGCACTTTAGGGGCGGGTATGCTTGGACGGCCCGTCCTTTTTGATTGGTCAGGCGAAAAAAGCTCGGGGCCAATTAGAAGTGTAGCAGGGCGGGTCATTGTCAATATGTATCAAGATGATACAGCTCCTTTCGACAAACAAAAAAAGTTGATAATTGAGCAAGTTATGGTTATTTAAATAGTACATGTATGGCGTCACATTAGTGCCAAAAATCCAAGCGTATAAAAACTGTTATCGCGGGCTGAATTTCCACTTCAACTAATTTCCAAACTTTTCGATGAGTTATAAATGTCAGAGTATTGTATGTATATGTATATTTAAATAGTACTTGTACCATTGACATCCATAAAATGATCGGGACCAGCTGTCCGAGGTAAGATGGCCGCTACGCTGGAGAAACATTGAGTGTTTATTCATATCTATTAGGGGTGTTGGAAAAAATTGATTGAAATACGAATCGAAACGAATACGTTGTGCGATTCAGAATCGATTCTCATTTTTAAAAAATCTATTTAAAAAAATATATATATATTTATTTATTTATTTTTTTAATCAATCCAACAAAACAATACACAGCAATACCATAGCAATGCAATCCAACTCCAAAACCAAACCTGACCCAGCAACACTCAGAACTGCAATAAAGACACAAACACGACACAACAAGCCAAAAGTAGTGAAACAAAAATGAATATTAGCAACAACAGTATCAATATTAGTTATAATTTCAGCATAACAGTGATTAAAAATCCCTCATTGACATTATCATTAGATATTTATAAAAATAAAAAAAAAGAACAATAGTGTCACCGTGGCTTACACTTGCATCGCATCTCATAAGCTTGACAACACACTGTGTCCAATGTTTCCACAAAGAAAAAACAACTCATATTTTTGGTTCGTTTAATAGTTAAAACAAATTTACATTATTGCAATCAGTTGATAAAACATTTTCCTTTACAATTATAAAAGTAAAAAAAAAAATCTACTATTCTGCTAGCATGTCAGCAGACTGGGGTAGATGCTGCTGAAATCTTATGTATTGAATGAATACTGAATCATTTTGAATCGGAAAAATATCGTTTTTGAATCGAGAATCCAATCGAATCGGAAAAATCGATATATTATCGAATCGTGACCCCAAGGATCGATATTGAATCGAATCGTGGGACAACCAAAGATTCACAGCCCTAATATCTATGATGAAAGGTCCATGGCAGTTCCCTCGGATTAAAAAGAAAGGAAATCATGTTTTCATGGCTGAACAAGTACGTCTTACACTATTATCTCTCAGATTTAATTTGCCTAATGTATGGAGTTAGCTTTTTATGTTGTTTTTTTAAATATATATTTTTAACTCTGCCATCTATACTGATCTGGGCTGAAATCTAATTTTCCATAGTTTGAGTTGTTTGCAGAAACGTAAATACTTTTTATAGTAATATTAAAACCATATTCATTAATTGTAGTGATAACCTGTCATTCATTTTCTACTAAAATAGTAATTACAATCATAACAGCAATAATTAGGCCCATATGCTCATTATGTGGTCCTGATATGAAGTACGCATAGATAAGTGGGTTCGGGTAGACTCTGGTGTAGACCTAAAGTAGATAGAGGAAAGAAAATTAATAGTCCCATAGTGTGGCATACATTCAATATTTACATATACAAATATTAAATAAATAAAAGCATTTTTTAAAACAAACAAGTGAGGAAAGAAAACATATTTGAAAATATAATTTCCATCATTGACTGACATCTGTCGACTGGTTGTATGTGTATGAAAAGAGAGATATTGATCATTACACTTCATTAACTATGTGATGTTCTCTCAACAGATGAGACATTACCTTCTTCAAAAACTTATAGATAAAATTCAATTGGAATTTTCCACAACTCCACTAAATTTGGACTTTTTAGAATTTGTTTGTCGACAGGAGCTGTATCATCTTGGTACATATTGACGATGACCCGCCCTGCTATACTTCTGATTGGCCCTGAGCTTTTTTCGCCTGACCAATCAGAAAGGAGGGGCTGTCTAAGCATACCTGCCCCCAAAGTGCCAAAACGAAGACGGCGCGCACGCACGCACATAAGCACCGCGCGCACGCTAAAAGGCGCCGCGCACGCACGAAGTGCAGAATCAGCGCGCGATAACAGATTTTATGCGCTTGGTTTTTTGGCACTAATGTGACACCATAACCTTATTTGTCTCTTTATTGATGACTTCACAGGTCTTGTCTGAGCATAGTACTAACCAGTGCTTTGATCAAATTGATTTTAAACAGTAACTCAGCAAAGTCCATGACAGTCTATTGAAGGACGTAATATGCCTTTTTTAATCTTTCTCCTATTCAAACATAAATGTTAAACAACAAGTCATTATTCAGAGTCCGGTAATAAGTTTGAACAAAAGTTAATCTCATTTGTAATTGCATTAGAGGTGGATAGAGTACCCATAAAATTTACTCAAGTAAGAGTACAGTTACTTGTTAATAATATGGCTCAAGTAAAAGTAAAAAGTAGTGATCAAAATAATTACTTGAGAGTAACAGCAGGAAAGTATTCCGGGAAAATACTACTTGTAAAGTATTGAGTAACTTGTGACTAACTTCTCATTCATGTAGCAGCTATTTTTTAATGGTTCTCTGTCTACAGTTGTAGTTGATGTGGACAGTGCGTGTGTAAAATATAAAAATCATATACAATTTGTTGCAACATTTTTTCTTTTGTCAGAGGTGTAATTTCTGTAAGTTGAAATGGGAACATTTCTATTGACACGGATGACAGCACAATATAATATATATATATTTTTAAAGTAATTATTGATGCTTTGTGCTGCCTTGTCTGACGTCATGTCAGTTCTCTCAAGTCAGTACGTTTTCTATGTGCTAAATTAGTCTGATTTGTCAAATAATTCAGTTCTTTCTATTTTCACGGCCACATTTGGGGTTCTCGTTTCAATGCTCTTATCTCAAATGTGACTGATGGCCATATGCAATGTGCCTCTCGTACACTGGGGGGTGATTGTGGTCGTTTCAGCCTGTTTAGCTATGTGGAAATATAAATACAGCAGAAGAAGAAAATGCTTCATGCTAACAAGCTAGCACTTGTAACTTTCAAGCTCAGTATTTAATAGATAACTACACATTTCCATTTAGTTTTGTTGGTAATGTTTTAATGTGCTTCATTGAAACGTGTGGTTAATAGGATAGTCAGAGACATTTACAGAATAAAAACATAAACACACCACTTTTGTTTTTGCTCCCATTTTTTATAAGTCGGATGCAAAGATCTAAAACAAACATAGTCTGACTTCCTTTTTAGCTTTTATTGCCAATTTTATGATATCGGGCCAAATTCCGTCAAACAAATATATCAAGGAGGTGATGCATCATCTTTCTATTTAATAACAGAACTGTGCTGTATGCGCTGCCCTGTCAACACCGTACACACACGAAATCATATCAGAAATCACAAAAAATCTTTAACAACATTTTTATATTTAACAACCATATTGCTACAATAATAATCATGAAAAAGTAACATCCACTCGCATTAACATGAATGAGGAGCTAAGGGGAAAAAAACAGCAGAGTGTTCAGCTGTAAAAGTGTCACTCCTGAATGTGTGCTTGGTTCTCTTTTTATAAAGAACATTTTAAAGGCCTATTGAAATTAGATTTTCTTATTTAAACGGGGATAGCAGGTCCATTCTTTGTGTCATACTTGATCACTTTGCGATATTGCCATATATTTGCTGAAAGGATTTAGTAGAGAACATCGACGATAAAGTTCACAACTTTTGGTCGCTAATAAAAAAGCCTTGCCTGTACTGGAAGTAGCAGACGATGTGCGCGTGACGTCACGGGTTGTGGAGCTCCTCACATCCTCACATTGTTTACAATCATGGCCACCAGCAGCGAGAGCAAGAAAGTGACGATTTCCCCATTAATTTGAGCGAGGATGAACAATTCGTGGATGAGGATAGTGAGAGTGAAGGACTAGAAAAACAAAAAAACAGGGCAGTGGGAGTGATTCAGATGTTATTAGACACATTTACTAAGATAATTTTGGAAAATCCCTTATCTGCTTATTGTATTACTAGTGTTGTAGTGAGAATATACTGTCGTACCTGAAATTCGGAGGGGTGTGGTGACTTCCAGTGTCTCTGAGGGAAGCCACGTTTCTCGACGAGGTGAAGCAAAGGCAGCCGGTCAGGCCGGGCTGAGCTTTTTTCCCCCTCCTCCACGGTGGAAGCATTCCACGTTCAGGGGCAGCCGGTCGGAGGAGGCAAGACAGTCCGCAGCTGTCTCTTTGACAGGTGCACGAGGAACGACGCAAGCTCTGTGGTAAGAGACGATTTATTACCACAATTTTCTCACCGAAACCTGCCGGTTGACATGTGGTCAGGAACCAGGTTTGCTTGACCTTTCTGTTCCATAGTAAAGCTTCACCTTCGGGAATGTAAACAAGGAAACACCGGCTGTGTTTGTGTTGCTAAAGGCAGCTGCAATACACCGCTTCCCACCTACATCTTTCTTCTTTGACGTCTCCATTATTAATTGAACAAATTGCAAAAGATTCAGCAACACAGATGTCCAGAATACTGTGTAATTATGCCATTAAAGCAGACTACTTATAACTATGAACGGTCTGGAAAAAAATGTCCGCTACGATCCGAGATGTCACGTGCACGCTCCATCATATCGACGTTTTCAACAGGATACTTCGCGCAAAATTTAAAATTGCAATTTAGTAAACTAAAAAGGCCGTATTGGCATGTGTTGCAATGTTAAGATTTCATCATTGATATTTAAACTATCAGACTGCGTGGTCGGTAGTAGTGGGTTTCAGTAGGCCTTTAAACATGTGGAGGTTATTGTGCATTAGTGAAATTAATTCTTAAAAGGCCATACAAAAGATAAAAGCTGACCACACAATACAAACACTCACACATTACTGTTAAAATGCTAAGATTGTAATGACATACCACCTCAAAATCTGAATAGACTTTTGAACAGCTTTTTTGCTGAATTAAATGCTCAGAATGTAAATGAAAATACATATTGTGGGATTATAAATATTATAAATGATAAAACACTAATTATTAAGAACATGTGAAGATTGCTCCTCTTTACTTTGCAGACCACTTCCTCAATATCGATCTTTTATTTAAAAAAAAAGGCAAAATGTAACAAATGTCCAACAAACATAGCAAAATATGAATGCAACGGATAAAAAAACACCTACATATCTGATGTATATCACTTTTCTGCAGAACCAACAGTTGTAGAAATCTGCTTTCGTGTCCCTCCCTGACGTTCACGTTTCACAATGGCTGTTTTGTAAACAAATCCCTCGCACTCTGGGCCTCCCTTGTCTGCCTGGAGCTGCTGTGACGGAGATTACCGTAATAACTCGTATATCTCTCAAAATCGCAGATTCCAACCATTTGAATGCTCTCAGTAGTTCAAAATTTGAAGACTGCACTGCACATCACATTGACCAGTTTTGATGTTAAAGGGTTAAAAAAAATAATACGATGCCATGCTGTGGGTCGGGTTGAAAAAATAAACGGGCCATATGTGGACGTATTTTACATTGCACATTTTTATTTAAACATTGCCAGTCTAAATACTGGGACAGACAAAAGGGAAGCATATCGAGTATGACTGTAGCTTGAGGAATTTTTCTTTACCTGGACCTATTTGGATTTTAGTTGAATACACCTGGTCCATTAGGAAGACTGTATACCGTATACTGAATGTGTTGTTTTTGTGTGTGTTTTTGTGCTCTCTCAGCTTCCCCTGGACGTTTTCAACAATTACTTCAGCCTCGGATTTGATGCTCTTGTGACCCTAGAGTTTCATGAGTCAAGAGGTATGTCCCAAAATGACAAACCCTTTCTTTTTCATAAAAAATAACCTTAACGCTAATTGGACTAAGATTTTATGTGTTATCATTATTATTGGCCCATTAGATGAGCTAGTAGAGTGAACAACACTACCAGGCAGGGGTACACTGGTGCACCACCTGCATGTGTTGTATATATATATATATATATTAGGGGTGTAACGGTACGTGTATTTGTATTGAACCGTTTCGGTACGGGGGTTTCGGTTCGGCACGCAATGAGTTTGTGAACAAAAGACTTCACAAGCTGTTCTGCTTTCTGCCTCTGTGTCAGCACCAGCATTGACCCACCTACACAACCATCTGATTGGTTACATACAAAGCCAATCAGCAGTGCGTATTCAGAGTGATGTAACAGCTAATCAGCAGTGCGTATTCAGAGCGCATGTAGTCGATGCTTCAGCGTCGAGCAGATATGTGTTTAGCAGGGGAGCATACAACAGGGTACCCTTCTCAAATTATAAAAACACCTACGAGTTACAACAACTATTACTAACATCACTATGAGCCCGTTGATCTTCTAGAAACTTAAACTGCAGCTCAGCTCGATCGCAGTTATTGCTTGAGGTGAAGGCTAAATCGCTTTTAACGTAACGTTAGCTCATTGTGCTGTGTGTGTGCGTGTGTGCGTGTGTGCGTGTGTGTGCGTGCGTGTGTGTGTGTGTGTGTGCGTGCATGCGTGTGTGAGTGTTAGGGGCAGCAAAGCCCTGTCTGTCTGTTATTTCATTGAACTCCATGGTGTTCAGGGATGAATAGTCTCTCCTATTGCTATTGTACTATTTTTTTCAGGTATAGTTACATTAGTCATTAGTAATTTAGCAGCCTAGCTTTGAATGGCAAGTCACTGCTATCACATGTTGATGAAAATATAACATTTATGTAATAAAAGTCAACTACAGGCTTACCAAATGCTGTAATAAATTAAGCATGATGAGTTGACTTAAAACCGTTTAATGTTGCACTTTTTATATGTAGAAAAAAGGTTTTGCCATATTATTTAATCAAAGCAACAACTTGAGGCAGTTTAATGTGGATTAACGTGGGCAAAACTATTATAGTGTTCCCAATGTTAAAACAATTAAGCCATTGTTTACAAATTTGGTAAATAAATAACCAAAAAATTTATATTTTGTTGTTTTCTTACTCTACCGAAAATGAACCGAACCGTGAACTCTAAACCGAGGTATGTACCGAACCGAAATTTTGTGTACCGTTACACCCCTAATATATATATACAAACCCCGTTTCCATATGAGTTGGGAAATTGTGTTAGATGAAAATATAAACAGAATACAATGATTTTCAAATCCTTTTCAACCCATATTCAATTGAATGCACTACAAAAACAGGATAGTTGATGTTCAAACTCATAAACTTTATTTTTTTTTGCAAATAATAATTAACTTAGAATTTCATGGCTGCAACACGTGCCAAAGTAGTTGGGAAAGGACATGTTCACCACTGTGTTACATCACCTTTTTCTTTTAACACTCAATAAACGTTTGGGAACTGAGGAAACTAAGTGTTGAAGCTTTAAAAGAGGAATTATTTTTCATTCTTGTTTTATGTAGAGCTTCAGTCGTTCAACAGTCCGGGGTCTCCGCTGTCGTATTTTACGCTTAATATAGCGCCACACATTTTTGATGGGAGACAGGTCTGCACTGCAGGCGGGCCAGGAAAGTACCTGCACTCTTTTTTTAAGAAGCCACGCTGTTGTAACACTTGTCTTGCTGAAATAAGCAGGGGCGTTCATGTTAACGTTGCTTGGATAACAACATATGTTGTTCCAAAACCTGTATGGACCTTTCAGCATTAATGGTGCCTTCACAGATGTGTAAGTTACCCATGCCTTGGGCACTAATACACATCACAGATGCTGGCTTTTGAACTTTGCGCCTATAACAATCCGAATGGTTATTTTCCTTTTTGTTCTGGAGGACACCACGTTCTCTGTTTCCAAATATAATTTGAAATGTGGACTCGTCAGACCACAGAACACTTTTCCACTTTGCATCAGTCCATCTTAGGTGAGCTCGGCCCAGCCAAGCCGGCGGCGTTTAAGGATATTGTTGATAAATGTGTTTGGCTTTGCATAGTAGAGTTTTAACTTGCACTTACAGATGTAGTGACCAACTGTAGTTACTGACAGTGGTTTTATGGAGTGTTCCTGAGCCCATGTGGGGATATCCTTTACACACTGATGTCGGTATTTGATGCAGTACTGCCTGAGGGATCAAAAGTCTGTAATATCATCGCTTGCGTGCAGTGATGTCTCCAGATTCTCTGAACTTTTTGATGATTTTACGGACCGTAGATGGTAAAATCCTTAAATTCCTTGCAATAGCTCGTTGAGAAATGTTGTTATAAACTATTCGACAATTTGCTTACAAAGTGGTAACCCTCACCCCATCCTTGTTTGTGAATTACTTAGCATTTCATGTAAGCTGCTTTTATACCCAATCATGGCACCCAACTGTTCCCAATTAGCCTTCACACCTGTGGGATGTTCCATATAAGTGTTTGATGAGCATTCCTCAACTTTATCAGTATTTATTGCCACCTTTCCCAACTTCTTTGTCACGTGTTGCTGATATCAAATTCTAAAGTTAATGATTATTTGCAAAAAAATTTTTTTTAGCAGTTTGATCATCAAATATGTTGTCTTTGTAGCATATTCAACTGAACATGGGTTGGAAATGATTTGCAAATCATTGTATTTTCTTTATATTTACATCTAACACAATTTCCCAACTCATATGGAAACGGGGTTTGTGTATATATATATATATATATATATATATATATATCCATATATATATATATATATATATATATATATATATATTAGGGGTGTAACAGTACGTGTAATTGTATTGAACCGTTTCGGTACGGGGGTTTCTGTTCGGTGCGGAGGTGAACCGAACGAGTTTCCAGACGGACATATTGAGTAGCGTAAACAATACTTAAAATGCCGGACTTTTGAGGCATTTAACAAACTCTGCCCTGACAGCCCCGCAAAAGAAGACATGTCCGGTGAAAATAGGACGTATGGTCAGTCTATCCTAGCCCGATCTCTGCTAGCACCGGACATGTCCTCTTTTGCTAGCATGCTAGCAGCGACCGGGCTAGGATAGACTGACCATACGTCCTCTTTTCACCGGACATGTCCTCTTTTGCGGAGCTGTCAGGGTAGAGTTTCTTAAATGCCTCAAATATCCGGCATTTTGAGTTATGGTTGGGTGTATTAACAATGTACGTTCAGGGTTAAGAAGGGGTTAAAGACAAAACACATTTTTCGCGCAACAGCAGCATTCTTGAGGGAGGGGCAGAGAGCGAGAGAGTTTTGATAAATGCGCATGCGTCGCCAGGCTCTGCTTTTAATCCATTGATTTATCAGATTTAATTTTTTATTATCTATAGCAGGGTTGTCAAAAGTGTGCCCCGAAGGCCATTTGCGGCCCACAGCTAATGTCTTAAAGGCCCACGGCCTGTTCTAAAAATACTATTAAAATAAACAAAAACATAACAGAAGTGAAACAAAAAAGCTTGAAGGTTAAATGTAATTTAGAAAAAGTTGCAATGTTGACTAATAAAAAGAAGCAGTTTTTTTTCTTTCAAACTGTCATTGCTCAAAACATAATATTGAATCAAAATCAATGTTATTATGAATAATTGACCTATCCAAGGTTCCAATTACTTCATATCAAATATTCCACTAAGAAAAATATTTTTGGTGGAAGATTTTGCAAATTTGTTAAGTAAATAACCCAGAAAATTACAATTTGTTGTTTTCTTACTGTACCGAAAATGAACCAAACCATGACATCTAAACCGAGGTATGTACCGAACCGAATTTTTTGTCTACAGTTACACCCCTAATATACTGTATATATATATATATATGTATATATATATATATATATATATATATATACGTATATATGTATATATATTCATTTCCTACCGCTTTTCCCTTTTGGGGTCTATCTATCTATCTATCTATCCATCTATCCATCTATCCATCTATCCATCTATCTGTCTATCTTTGTGTATATATATCCATCCATCCATTTTCTACCGCTTATTCCCTTTTGGGGTCGCGGGGGGCGCTGGCGCCTATCTCAGCTACAATCGGGCGGAAGGCGGGGTACACCCTGGACAAGTCGCCACCTCATCGCAGGGCCATCACGGATAGACAGACAACATTCACACTCACATTCACACACTAGGGCCCATTTAGTGTTGCCAATCAACCTATCCCCAGGTGCATGTCTTTGGAAGTGGGAGGAAGCCGGAGTACCCGGAGGGAACCCACGCATTCACGGGGAGAACATGCAAACTCCACACAGAAAGATCCCGAGCCTGGATTTGAACCCAGGACTGCAGGAACTTCGTATTGTGATATATATATATATATATATATATATATATATATATATATATATATATATAAAAACTTAGTGCAGGAGTCATAGATGGTGTCTCTAAGGGACCCAGGACTCCGGGCCATACATGAGGGTGGTTAGTACCACGGCTCTAAACACATGGTGTAAATTAAGTGTTCTAAAACTTAGTGAATATACAGTATGTGTGTTTATAATGTTTCGATTTGTATGCATTGTTGATGTACTGTTTGTATCTCTCTATTACTGTTTTAGAAGCCAATCCAGAGAAGTTTACCAGCCGTTTCAGGAATAAGATGTTCTATGCTGGGGTGAGTGCACACTGACCTTTTAAAGGGTAACATTATCACAATTTCAAAAGGGTTAAAAACAATAAAAATCTGTTCCCAGTGGCTTGTTGTATTTTTTGAAGTGTTTTTCAAAATTTTACCGGTCCCGGAATATCCCTAAATAAAGCTTTAAAGTGCCTTATTTTCGCTATCTTCGAAACCACTATCCATTTTCCTGTGACGTCATACAGTGCTGCCAATGTAAACAAACAATGGGAATACCACAGCAAGATATAGTGACATTAGCTCGGATTCAGACTTGGATTTCAGCGGTTTAAGCGATTCAACAGATTACGCATATATTGAAACAGATGGTTGGAATATGAAAGTATTGAAGAAGAAACTGAAGCTATTGAGCAAAATAGCTATTGACGCTATTCATAGCCATAGCATGGCCGAATAGCTGCGTTAGCATCGCCGGTAAAATGTGCGGACCAAACGAACAGGACTTTCGCATTTTGTGATAATGGAGCAACTTAAAGCCGTCGATTGGTAAGTGGGTTTTTTTTCGCATTAAATGTGGGTGGAAGGAAAGGTAATATAGTTGCAAATGCGTCTGCAGGTTATCCATACATCTCTGTGTCATGTCTGCTTTAGCACCGCCGGTAAATAGCATGTTAGCATCGATTAGCTGGCAGTCACGCCGTGACCAAATATGTCTGATTAGCACATAAGTCAACATCAACAAAACTCACCTTTGTGATTTCGTTGACTTTATCATTGCAAATGCATCTGCAGGTTATCCTTATATCTCTGTGCCATGTCTGTCATCGCCAGTAAATAGCATGTTAGCATCGATTAGCGTAGCATGCTAGCATCGATTAGCATAGCATGTTAGCATCGATTAGCTGGCAGTCACGCCGCAACCAAATATGTCTGATTAGCACATAAGTCAACAACAAAACTCACCCTTGTGATTTCGTTGACTTTATCGTTGCAAATGCGTCTGCAGGTTATCCATACATCTCAGTGTCATGTCTGTCATCGCCAGTCAAATGTAGAGACACTACAGCACATTCAATGGGGGTCTGGCGGCAGACACTTTCGCATCTTCGGTGCAACTTGAATCCCTCCCTGTTGGTGTTGTTACACCCTCCGACAACACACTGACGAGGCATGATGTCTCCAAGGTTCCAAAAAATAGTCGAAAAAACGGAAAATAACAGAGCTGAGACCCGTGTGTGTAATGTGTAGAAAATGAAAATGGTGGCAGGATTACCTCGGTGACGTCGCTTTCTGACGTCATCGCCACCAGAGCAATAAACAGAAAAGCGTTTAATTCGTCAAAATTCACCCATTTAGAGTTCGGAAATCGGTTAAAAAAATATATGGTCTTTTTTTCTGCACCATCAAGGTATATATTGACGCTTACATAGGTCTGGTGATAATGTTCCCCTTTAAATTGTGTTTGCTTAACACTTTATCATGTCTTATTTATTAAGATAGATAATGATCTATTTGGAAGTTATTGATATATGTTATATTTCTATTTTATTGTTATTTAGGTTGCATCACTTGTTTAAGTTAACATGATTTTTTTTGTGATGATTCTTTTCTAAAATTCCTACTGTATATCAATATAAAATGATTATTGAATTCTTTACTCAATCTATGCTTTATTATTATTATGCCATGTTTGGTTTATTTAAAAAAAACAAAAAACTCTGGTCTGATTGCTTTGTTGGTGCAGTTCATTAGGTCAAGTGTGAATTTTATCATACAAGTGTTGGCGTACAGTTTTTCCTCGTTTATCGTGGTTAGTTGGGACTGGAGGACTATTAATGATACATTTAATATTTTCATAGTTACCTGAATACATTTTCGAACATTATCAGATCCCTATGAATGCAGGATTACACCCATATAGAATAGAATAGAAAGTACTTTATTGATTGATTGGAAATTCAGCAATATAGCACCTTTTAAAGATTGGCAGTTTGCGGTCTCATCCGCAAAGTCCGCGGATAAACTGCGGGTCGGGCGGGTGACATGATGAAAAAACAGATTTTAAATAGATTCAGGCGGGTGGTGTATGAACCATTCAGAAATATTTAATATACATAGTTCAGAGATCGGCGACCTTTACCACTCAAGGAGCTATTTTGACCCGTGTCATAAAGCAAAGAAGACAATAGGAGCCTCAAATATTCTCGCGAATATCTTCTGGCGGTTATCCTAATAACAAGTATAAGGGCGTGCTATGAAGCCATTGCCTTTGACCCCCGATGCGTCGGTAAGGTGGGCGGGGTTGGGGGCGCGGGGGTGTAAAATATAGTCAGGAAGAGTCATGGATGCAAAGAATTCTGGGTATTTGTTGTGTTGCGTTTATGTTGTTACTGTGAGAATGTTCTCCTGAAATGTGTTTGTCATTCTTGTTAGGTGTAACTTCACAGTGTGGCGCATATTAGTAAGAGTGTTAAAGTTGTTTATATCACAACCGTCAGTGTAAACTGTATCACCCAGTATGCCTTGCAGTCGTATACGTGTATCTGTGGAAGCCACATACAACATGTTGCTGGACTGGCAAGCAGTTTGTACATGTTGTAAAAGGCGTCAAAAGCAATAGCTTCATAACACGCCCGTATTCTCGTTATCTGGATGAGCCGGCAAACATTCGCGAGAATGGTTGCGGCTCCCATTGTCTACTTTACTCTGTGAAACGTGTCAAAATAGCTCTTTGAGTCGTAAAGGTTGCCGACCCCTAAAATATAATAACGGGCGGGCGGTTGCGGTTTTGATAAAATGTTGGTTCGGGTGGATGACGACTTTAGTGATGCGGCTGCGGATGATACCATTGCCTATCCGCGCATCTCTAGCACCTTTACACTCATTTAATCTGATACAACAAACTTGAGTCTGTTTTATTTTAGATTACTGTACTACCGGTAGCCGAGAGGATCTTTTGAAGTTTCATTACTGTGGCCTTCACCCGGCCACTAAAACATGGCCACCACGTGGAAATGGAATGCTTAAGTTACGTCCTTCCTAGGTAATACCTCTAAATTAAAAATGGGCTTTTAGGGCTGAAACCAGTAGTGTATAATCTGCAATTGTTCTGTTGGTCAACTTGACAATTGTGGCTACGACATTTTAGTATTGCGTGCCTGCGTTGTCATTCCACATCAATTACGTCAAAGCTGTGTTATTGATATCAAAGATGAAGTGCATTGAAAAAGTTAATCTCCACTTTGGTCGGGTAGTTCAGGGTTTCCCCTAGATTGCCAAGATACCTCTGGCAGTAAGGGCGTGGTCACCATGACATCATTGCATAATTTGCACAATTTGCTATGATGATATGATTATCTTTAAAAAGGCAAAAAAATTGTATACATAAATTATAAAACACATGTTATATTAATTATTAATAACATATATTTTATATCGTTTTGTCATACCAACAAGTGTTAATGCTTATTGTATAATGTGCTTGGTTGAGAATTTTTCAAGTTTCTAGAAACTTTTAGTGACTTTTTTATTAAAAATGACTAGCAACAAATCTAGTATATTTCTCTGCTGTTCTAATAGAGTGTACTTGTATTGGGAGACTTCACTTCTGTCCATCAATATCCCTGACGAAGAGGCAAGCTGCAGCGAGCATGATGTCACACTTGCTTCGCACTGCTGCTCCAGTCTGAAATTTTTCCTTAACGGCCACCACTATTTTAATATTTGCAAATTTTGTAGATTGCTGTCTGGTATATATTAAAGTTACGTCCACATCGCAGATATGTCGACAACGCCCCAGATAATGGCGTGCGTCTTGTTCACTGGCACTTGGACATTACACCGTAGAGAGGGCTTTTCTCTACTCGCACAGGAACATGTGCTCTGAGACCCGAACACGCACACAGACACACACACTACAAAATTAATTACAAAAAGGCGGCCTATAATGGCAGGGCAGACCGTATTTGACCATGTATCGTAGCATCTGTACTATGGAGCAGAAATATATACCAATACACTAGCGGGAAATGTAATAAATTGCCAAATGTTATTTATTCATGCTGAAGCTTCTTTTGTAATTTAGTAATGCTGTATACGTCAATTATTAAAGTTTAAGATATATAAATGGAAATTTACTTACGGAATGTGCAAATAAGCACACATTGTTCAATCTGTAGATTAAAGGTTGCTATTTTAGCTAAATATATATTATATGAACAGATTCTCATTTGGTCTGGATCTTAGACCATTATAGACATTTATAGGTGTGTGTGTGTGTGCGTGCGTGCGTGCGTGCGTGCCAATGTGTTTGTTTGTCTGTTACACAGACAGCATTCTCAGATTTCCTGCTGCGAAGCTCCAAAGACCTGTCTAAGCACATCAAAGTGGTGGTAAGAATTTGTCAATGCAGCGGTCCGCTCATGTTTAAAAGCACCACCCCTCACACACACACTGTGTGTGTCTGCTTCTGCTTGTCTCCAGTGTGATGGGACTGATTTAACTTCAAAGGTTCTGGATTTGAAGCTTCAATGTCTGGTTTTCCTCAACATCCCCAGGTTTGTTCCTACGACTCCTACTCCTCACAACACACACTTCTCACACTTGGTCTGCAAGGTCTGGTCAGAAGACAATTATCACAGTTGTTGAATTCCATTTTATAGACGTTCTGGCCATGCTAATTAGAGTCGGCATGTCCCCTTAGAGCGTCTCACAAACCTTACAATTAGTTACAATACCCAAGTATTACAGAGTATATTATTCTGCATACTCAGGACTGTGCTCAGCCTAACCACTCACTATGCTCACTCGCGACTGCATGGCCACCTCCAGCTCAAACCACATCATTAAATTTGACGATTACATAACAGTAATGGTCTTCATCACCGGTGACTAATCAATCGTTGAAGTCTTTGAACATCATACAAACAAAAGGTGTAGCATCTAGCTTTGTGGTGTGGTGAAAACAATCTGTTCCTAATTGGGGAAAAGACAAAAGAGATGTTTGTTGACTACGAGAAAGGTTGTCTAGTGCAAGCCCTCAACTACCTGCGTAGAAGGTGAAGAAGGTGAACTGCTCCCCCTTCATCATGGTGTGCTTATACAAACCCCGTTTCCAAATGAGTTGGGAAATTGTGTTAGATGTAAATATAAACGGAATACAATGATTTGAAAATCCTTTTCAACCCTTATTCAATCGAACTTACTACAAAGACAAGATATTTGATGTTCAATTTTTTTGCAAATAATAAACTTAGAATTTCATGGCTGCAACACGTGCCAAAGTAGTTGGGAAAGGACATGTTCACCACTGTGTTACATCACCTTTTCTTTTAACAATACTCAATAAACGTTTGGGAACTGAGGAAACTAATTGTTGAAGCTTTGAAAGTGGAATTCTTTACCATTCTTGTTTTATGTAGAGCTTCAGTCGTTCAACAGTCCGGGGTCTCCGCTGTCATATTTTACGCTTCATTATGCGCCACATAT
Organism: Nerophis ophidion; assembly: GCF_033978795.1. Lineage (NCBI taxonomy): Eukaryota > Metazoa > Chordata > Actinopteri > Syngnathiformes > Syngnathidae > Nerophis > Nerophis ophidion. The sequence goes on along the minus strand of NC_084616.1, from coordinate 38,122,768 downwards.
TTTCGATGGGAGACATGTCTGGACTGCAGTGGGGCCAGGAAAGTACCTCTTTATTTACGAAGCCACGCTGTTGCAACACTTGTCTTGCTGTAATAAGCAGGGGCGTCCATGATAACGTTGCTTGAATGACAACATATGTTGCTCCAAAACCTGTATGGACCTTTCAGCATTAATGGTGCCTTCACAGATGTGTAAGTTACCCATGCCTTGGGCACTAATACATCCCCATACCATCACAGATGCTGGCTTTTGAACTTTGCGCCTATAACAATCCGAATGGTTATTTTCCTCTTTGTTCTGGAGGACAGCACGTACTGTGTTTCCAAAAATAATTTGAAATGTGTACTCGTCAGACCACAGAATACCTTTCCGCTTTGCATCAGTCCATCTTAGGTGAGCTCGGGCCTAGCCAAGCCGGCGGCGTTTTAGGATATTATTGATAAATGGGTTTGGCTTTGCATAGTAGAGTTTTAACTTGCACTTACAGATGTAGCGACCAACTGTAGTTACTGGCAGTGGTTTTATGAAGTGTTCCTGAGCCTGTGTGGTGTTATCCTTTACACACTGATATTGGTTTTTGATGCAGTACAGCCTGAGGGTTCAAAAGTCGGTAATATCATCGCTTACGTGCAGTGATTTCTCCAGATTCTCTGAAGTTTTTGATGATTTTACGGGCCGTAGATGGTAAAATTCCTAAATTCCTTGCAATACCTCGTTGAGAAATGTTGTTCTAAAACTGTTCGACAATTTGTTTACAAAGTGGTGACCCTCACCCCATTCTTTTTTTGATCCACTTAGCATTTCATGGAAGCTGCTTTTATACCCAATCATGGCACCCACCTGTTCCCATTTAGCCTGCACACCTGTGGGATGTTCCATATAAGTGTTTGATGATCATTCCTCAACTTTATCAGTATTTATTGCCACCTTTCCCAACTTCTTTGTCACGTGTTGCTGGCATCAAATTCTAAAGTTAATGATTATTTGCAAAAAAAAAATGTTTATCAGTTTGAACATCAAATATGCTGTCTTTGTAGTATATTCAACTGAATATGGGTTAAAAATGATTTGCAAATCATTGTATTCCGTTTATATTTACACCTAACACAATTTCCCAACTCATATGGAAATGGGGTTTGTATAATAGGACCAGAGAGCATCACAACGTACTGCATCACAGTCTGCACAGGATTATAAGAGCAGCAGAGCATACAATAGATGTCTCTCTACCCTCTCTAGAAGACATATACACCAAGAGACGTGCCAGAGAAGCCAACAAATTAACTGACTCCACAGGCTAGAATTAAGGTTTTAGAATGGCCTTTCCAAAGTCCTTACTTAAATGTTTGGACAATGCTGAAGAAACAAGACCATGTCAGAAAACCAACCATTTTAGCTGAACTGCACCAATTTTGTCAAGAGGAGTAGTCAAAAATTCAACTAGAAGCTTGTGGATGGTCATCAAAAGCACCTTTTTGCAGTGAAACTTGCCAAGGAAGATGTTACCAACTATTAACATTGCTGTGTGTATACTTTTGACCCAGCAGATTTGGTCACATTTCAGTAGACTCATAATAAATTCATCCATACATCCATTTTGTAGCGCTGGTCTCTTTTGGGGTCGCGGGGGGTACTGAAGCCTATCTCAGCTGCATTAGGGCGGGGTACACCCTGGACAAGTCGCCACCTCATCGCAGGGCCAACACAGATAGACAGACAACATTCACACACCAGGGGCCAATTTAGTGTTGCCAATCAACCTATCCCCAGGTGCATGTCTTTGGAGGTGGGAGGAAGCCGGAGTACCCGGAGGGAACCCGCGCAGTCACGGGGAGAACATGAAACCTCAACACAGAAAGATCCCGAGCCCGGGATCGAACTCAGGACTACTCAGAACCTTCGTATTGAGAGGCACACGCACTAACCCCTCTTCCACCGTGCTGCCCATAATACATTCATAAAAGAACCAAACTTTATGAATGTTATTTGTGACAAACAAGTATGTGCTCGAATCACTTTATTACAAAAAAAAATAAAGTTGTAGAAATTGTTGAAAACTCAAGAGAGCCTTGATGTTATATTCTTTACAAGTGTATGTAAACTTTTGACCACGACTGTATGTTACGTGGTAACCGGCAAATGTATATTAATATTTAATATTTATGTTTTGTTTTTTTAACAGCATCACTGATTTTTACAAGCTGCAGACTTTATGAGAGACAACAAACTTAAGAAAACATCACTTACTGTGCAATGTCTGCTGTCATTAGGATGCCGGCTGCTAGGATGTTAATACAGTTCCGTATCGACAAAAATCGCTCATAATCCTTGCGAAGAAAAGGGGGGTGGACCCAACTGTCTTTTTGTGTCGTTGCCACCATTTACGGGTTTGAATTGGTTGTCAAAGTGTATCAACTTCTCAGACTACGACCTCAGCCTTCTTCTATCCAGGTGAAAGGCATAATTTATGATCTACAACAAACTTCTAGGGAGCAAGGAAGCGAGGAAACACCTCACCAGTCGATCATGTCTAAATTGTACACAAGCTTTTGATCAAGGCGCTGCAATAAAGAGTTTGTCTCCCTTACCACTTATAGTTAATAGTCAAATCACGAAATGTAAATAGAGTATTGTTGCCAGATTTTGAATGGCTTTTTATTGGGTTTTTTGGGCGAAATAGACAGCTCCCATTGGCTCTGCTCTAAGCAGACTTTTATTTATGTGTATTTACAAGTTAGAATGCATTTAAAAAAAAATATCTATTCTTCGTCATGTCTTTCATAATGATCGTGAACGATTGACAAAATTCCAAAAAAAGTGCAGTTTCTCTTTAAGTCAAAAAACATGTGTATCAAGTGCTAGACAACAATTCGCTTGACACATACAGTTAAGTATGATTAGATTCCCTATGGTATTTCAATTTAGAGGATATGGGGCGTGAACATTTTTTGTCCTGTTGGGACAGAAATTATTTGAGAACCACTGAGCTACTCCAAAAACATGCACCTGGGGATAGGTTGATTGGCAACATTAAATTGGCCCTAGTGTGTGAATGTGAGTGTGAATGTTGTCTGTCAAACTGTGGCCCTGCGATGAGGTGGCGACTTGTCCAGGGTGTACACCACCTTCCGCACGATTGTAGCTGAGATAGGCGCCAGCGACCCCCAAAGGGAATAAGCGGTAGAACATGGATGGATGGATGAGCTACTCAATGCGTTATCTCTTAATCACTGATATATTTTTTTAATATAATTTGTTTGGTATGTGTATTAAAATCAGCTGATATACTGTAGGTATTGAGGCTGCGCGTTTATTGTGCTTGTGTCTTTATGTGTTTCAGGTACTGTGCAGGCACTACTCCTTGGGGAAATCCAAGTGATCACCATGACTTTGAGCCACAACGGCATGATGATGGCTACATTGAGGTCATTGGGTTCACATTGACATCATTGGTATGGAAGAAAATGTGTAATTTTGCTTTAATGTTAAGCATGTAATGTATAGGATATTAAAAAAAATAATTGTGGAATTATCGCTCATGTTCCTTTCATCATATTTGTTATGTACCTTTTTTGTATAGGCTACTCTCCAGGTTGGAGGTCATGGCGAGCGTCTGACTCAGTGTCGAGAAGTCGTCCTCACTACGACAAAGCCTCTTCCCGTACAGGTGTTCTATCCCACCCAGCACACATTTACCCTCTGCAGTCAAGATACAAGATGATTTATTCGTCATTGCACTTAGTATAACGGAATTTGTTCATAGTCAACCTGTCCAAGTAATAGAAATACAATAAGATGGGGTAGACAGGACAGGATTGCTGATGGGTTGCCACATGGGTGGCACCCCATAAAGGATGGGAAAGAGAGAAACAAGAAGAGGGAGAAATAAAGCCACTCTCAAATTATGCTCCTGTTGGTCCCGCTGTGTGGGAGTCGGAAAACATCCAAGCAAATATAAGCACACGTTGTCACATTCAAACTCGAGACTTGTAATGGGCGTGTGTTACAGCACGGGCATCTAGCCGCAACCACTGCCAAAAAGCGGTGCAGTTCCGTGGTCAGCATACCGCACTGGGGGGTGAAGAGGCGAAGGTGGGATGGGGGTTGGGGTGCGGGTGTACTAGTTTGTGTAGTGTCCATGGATGCGTGTGGATCCATAAGTCAACGACATAACTTTGGCGTTACGACCTTGTGCCTCATTCCACAGAGTAACAACACGATAACACAGCTGGTTGCTGTGGAGATGTTAATGGTATGGTCTAAATGAAGTCAAACAACCAGCAAGGGCCGTGAAGGAAGGGGGGAAGGGGTTTTAAAGCTTCTCACTGCTACGGCCTCACTGGGGGAGTTCTGCAGCCAAGGCCGGTGTTCTGTCATATTTAGCAGCTTCCTCGAAAATAACAAACAGCTGAGTAACTCGATAGTGAGGTCTATTGAATTATGCATCCATCCATCCATTTTCTACCGCTTGTCCCTTTTGGGGTCGCGGCAGCGACGTAAAAAATGCAACTTTATCATTTGGAACACCGATTTGGATATCATATAACGCTCCCTCTGTAAAAGTGCAATTATTACCTTCTTCAATGAGGTTATTATTTCTTTACTTTGCTGTTTGCAACATACATACGTTTCTAAACACCGATATGGAAAACTAATAACGCTCCCTTGTATATTTACATGTATTCCTGTGTGTTTATATCTGGTACAGGCACTGAGGGACAATTACCTTAAGAACTAAGTTGGTGGGTGCTGAAAGGGTATTGAAAGCTTCTAACAAACTGATCTTGGTTAATTATTTTTTATATGTTTTATGTGCAGATGCTTCAACTTTCCAAGAGACACTATACTGTACTGCCCGCCAAATTGTATAAAAATATTTTGGAAAAAATAACGCTCCCTTTGTAGAACTGCTGTTACTACCTCCGTCAATGAGTTTGTTTTCGCCAGTTGTGTATGTTAATTAGAAACATAATATGGACAGATTTTGATTTAATTTTCAGAAAATGTCCAAAATAGTCTTTTCGAGCTGGTCAAAGCAATTAGGTTAATGCAGGTTTATACCGTTTTTGTTTGTTTCCTGGAATGTAAAATAATGCTAAAATAACAACAATGAATAAGGTTGTTATGCCTTTTGTACAGAGGTTGGGGAGGTGAAGTGTAGATTAGGATGTTAAAGTTAGGGCGAGTAGATACATTCAACAGTTATTTATACTTTAATTTTTTGTTTCTGGTTCTCAAATTTATCATGATTTGGTTTACAGAGCGGAAAGCTTCTTCGAGATGTTATGCAGTTTGTGATCTAGTTCAGAAATCAGCACAGTCTGAGTGCCTACACCCCTGCTCATCTCATCATTAATGACAGGCAGTTTCAGGGTACCTTGAACGGCTACCATTGTCTTCCAAGTTTTTGGTTACACCAGGGCAACGCTCAAGCCAACCAGCATGTGCCCTGTCATCATAGTTCCGATTAGGCAGACATCATCAGTGTCCTCAACGGTAAGAATCGCAAGGCACATGACTCTCCACTTCTCCAATGGGTTCATTGTGTATCCAGCAGCAGACGTTCTGTCGTACAGAAAAGTTCCCCCAAACCTGAGCTTCTTGTCGAGAGAATCTTTTCAATTGCATTGAGAATTGATCAAGTCCATGTTTAGATATATAGAGAAGTGAAAAAAAGAGACTTTAAAAAGTACACACAAGAAGAGACGAGACACAGAAGCAAAAACAGGGAAGATAAAAAAGAGGAGACAAAGTGTCCTCCTTCGTTGAGAACCAGATAAAAACATGTTTACGACACTTGAGTAATTAAAAATGTCCTAGTTCACATATTTGCATTGTTTATTCTCAGGTGGATGGGGAACCATGTAGACTTGCCCCCTCTATTATCAACATCAGTCTCAGAAACCAGGCCAACATGGTCCAGAAGACCAAATGTCAGACATCCCTGCAACATCTCAATAAGTGAGTCACCTTTTTTTGTATGCAAGTCTCTCTTTTTAGGATTATGAAACTCCTTTTGTACCGTAAATAGATTTAGTACTGAAATTGACTTTGTGATGTTGGTGCCTCAGCCAGCAGCCCGCTCCAGAGAGGCTGCAGCTTCGACTCAACAGAATCAGCATGAGTGACTATGAGGCTCTGCACTACGACAACGACAAATTGCGGCAAGCATGTAAGGACAAATACACCATTTACTCTATATATTATGTGAAATATAAACTTGCTTGGTAATAATAATCCATGTTTGTAAGGGTTTTATTAAACTACAAGGTACCCAATTGATGACAATATCTGTCTTTGTTTGCTTTAGAGTCTACAGCACAGGTTCTCAAACTTATTTCTCAAAGGTCCAGATTTACTTTCATTGAGGGTTAGAAGTCTAGAATAATTTTCAATAACATAACATTAATTAAGCTTTTCCAATGTATGTTTTTTACCTTGTTAAAACTGTTAAGTGAAGGTGAATAAACACAACGTTTATTCTGGTTTACAACTTTTAATCAACTCCAGCACAGAGGAAAAAACGGAAACACTCAATCCCCGCTTCCCGGCCACAAACACTGCGTATGCGTTAACCCAGTATATGGAGAAACATGTTAACAATCTCCCTATCATTTATAAACAAACATATATTTTTAGCACATGTTTCTTGAGTACAAATACATGTCTTTTTAAACAACAGAAACAATAAAATCAACTTAGGTAAGAACCCATTTTCCTTCATTCAATGCTTTCAAAAGCAACAAGGGTGATGCCCTATTTTTTGTAAGACAGTCTGCCAGTTGAGCTTTTGTTACTGACCAAAGCGCTTTCTGTATTTTTCTGTTGTGATTTAGTTCTTTGATGCCACTTATATCTAACCGAAGCCTTTTCTCTGTGACCTGTTTTGTTGATCGAAGAGCATCATAGAGGGAATGATTATCAGTCACACAAACTAACGCTGGAGCATTTAGACCAGCGGTGCCAGTAGTGAGCTCAGAATAAAGGGTGGCAAGAAACACAGCGTTGTCTATTCCATCCGACATGGCTAAAGTCTCTCCAGCAAGGGTGATTCGCACTACTCGTTGAATCCTCTTGGGAGAGTATGATCCTCCTTTTCCCATTAGGGTGATAAACATGCCCCCTTGTGTACCTCCATCAGGAAGATTTCCTAATGAAGCATCGCTTAATACAGTTAGGTTTAAAGCATTATCATTTCCCAAATGTTGAAATTTCAAAGTCACTTTTTCAGGTTTCAGTTTACAAACTTAACTTATTAGCATTGTGAATTGATTGCACAGTCGCATTCTTTAGATTAGATGCCAGACCACAATAATCAAACATTACATCAGGTCTGGTTTGTTCTGCAACCCAGAGTGTCTGTCCTATTTTTAATCTGAGTCGTTCTTTTACTGTTTCATTAAGAGGAGCAACTCTTTATAGAGCACGGACTGGCTGTAAGTGAATGGGGTGCAGACTTTCAATTTAGCTGTGCTGATGCAACTGTACAGAATCATTTACAGTTTCAATATCCATTCCAAAATAGCAGAAATGATCATGTTACTCACATCCCACTTGGAACCCAGACTTCAGTTTAGAGATCCCTTTTTCTGAAAAGTTTGATGAGCCTGCTCACAGAAAATCATCGACATGACATCCATCACTGTGTTTTCATCATCCAGCCAATAAAATACTGACACTTTACCACCTGTGCTCAGCATGATTTCCTTCACCTTGTTGTACCAATAGAGAGATGCATCAGCAAGGCCATACACAGACTTTAGTTTTTAAAGAACCCCCTTACAGTCAGCTTCTGGGGGAGGATTGACATAAATGTCCCTCGACAACTCCATAACCTGTAAAAAGGCAGACTTAAAGGGGAACATTATCACAATTTCAGAAGGGTTAAAACCAATAAAAATCAGTTTCCAGTGGATAATTTTTTTTCCGATGTTTTTTTCAAAATTTTACCCATCACGCAATATCCAGAAAAACGGCTTCAAAGTGCCTGATTTTCACCATTGCTATATCCAGCCGTCCATTTTCCTGTGACGTCACTGCGTGAGGCCAATACAAACAAACATGGCGGATAGAACAGAAAGGTATATTAGCTCGGATTCAGACTCGGATTTAACCGGCTTAAGCGATTCAACAGATTACGCATGTATTGAAACGGATGGTTGGAGTGTGGAGGCAGATAGCGAAAACGAAATTGATGAAGAAACTGAAGCTATGGAGCCATATCACGACAAACAGCGGCAACGAGGATAAATTTGGTGATCGCCTTCTAACCAACGATTGCATCTTTTGACCACTGGTGCAACTTGAACACGTCGATTGGTATGTGTTTGTTTGGCATTAAATGTGGGTGGAGGGAAAGGCTGGATGCAAATATAGCTACAAATGAGGCATAATGATGTAATATGTACATACAGCTAGCCTAAATAGCATGTTAGCATCGATTAGCTTGCAGTCATGCCGTGATCAAATATGTCTGATTATCACATAAGTCAATAACATCAACAAAACTCACCTTTGTGATTTCGTTGACTTTATCGTTGGAAATGCATCTGCTTTGAGTGTCAAAGGATATCCACACATCACTGTGCCATCTCTGTTGTAGCATCGCTATCGTCGGTAAAGTGTGCAGAACAAACGAGGGACTTTTGCATCTTTTGACTACTGGTGCAACTTGAATCTGTCGATTGGTATGTGTTTGTTTGGCATTAAATGTGGGTGGAGGGGAAGGCTGGATGAAAATATAGCTACAAATGAGGCATAATGATGCAATATGTACATACAGCTAGCCTAAATTGCATGTTAGCATTGATTAGCATGCCGTGACCATTGATATGTCTGATTAGCACACTCCACGTAAGTCAACTTGAATCCATCTCTGTTCGTGTTGTTACACCCTCCGACAACACACCGACGAGGCATAATGTCTCCAAGGTACTGAAAACAGTCGAAAAAACGGAAAATAACAGAGCTGATTTGACTTGGTGTGCGTAATGTGTTTGAGAAAATGGCGGATTACTTCTTGTTGTGACGTCACGGGTGAAAGGTAATTTCTCCGACAGCGAACAATTGAAAGGCGTTTCAATCGCCAAATTCACCCTTTTAGAGTTCGTAAATCGGTTAAAAAAATATGTGGTCTTTTTTCTGCAACATCAAGGTATATATTGACGCTTACATAGGTCTGGTGATAATGTTCCCCCTTAATGTCCATACAGTTGTGATCAAAATTATTCAACCCCCACACAATTTTGGTGTTTTAGCAAGTTGGACATTTATTCCGTATTTTGCTTATAGTCATATCAAATAAAGATGCATTAAATAGACAAATGCAACTTGAATTACAACATTATATTTTGTAACATACCAAACAGTGTCATTTCTCTTAATATGTCATTGACAAAATGATTCAACTCCTTGAAGATCACAACTCTTAAGAACAGAATTTGAATAAGGTCTTTTCAATCAGGTGTTGAAAACACCTGTAGATGTGATTAGAACCGTAACGAGCAACAATTAAACTGATTGAAAAAGACTGTGACGCTCAGCTTCTTGTAGATGGTCAATGGTGTATTTGCAACATGGTGAAGTCCAGGGAGTGGTCAAAGAAGTCAAGAGAGGAAGTAATTTCTCTTCATAAGAAAGGATATGGATATAAGAAAATAGCAGATACATTCCAAGAGACACAGTTGGGAGCATAATTCGCAAGTTTAAAGCTAAAGGCACAGTGGAAACACTACCTTGGCATGGTAGAAAGAGGATGTTGTGTGCAACTGCTGTCCGGTATTTGATGCGTACAGTGGTGAAAAACCCCCGGGTAACAGCTGAGGAACTACAACAGGACATTGCAGAGGGGGGAACGCAGGTTTCGTCCCAGACAATAAGGCGCGCACTACGAGATGAAGGCCTCCATGCCAGAACTCCCAGGCGCACCCCACTTCTGACTACCAGGCACAAGAAAAATAGACTGCAGTATGCCAAAAATCATCTGGACAAACCCCAAAGGTTTTGGGAAACTCTTCTATTGTGTGATGAGACAAAACTGGAACTCTTTGGGCCTATGAATCAATGTTATGTCGGGAGGAGAAAAAATGAAGCTTACAAAGAGAATAACACCTTGCCTACTGTTAAGAATGGTGGGGGGTCAATCATGCTCTGGGGCTGTTTCTCTGCCTCAGGTACCGGGAATCTCCAGCGCGTTCAAGGCATTATAAATTCTATTTCCTACCAGGATATATTAGCTGCAAATGTCATGAAGTCAGTGACGAAGCTGAGGCTTGGGAGACGTTGGACCTTCCAACAGGATAACGATCCCAACCAAATCAACATCAGAGTGGTTGTAGAAGAAGGTCTGGAAGACTCTGGAGTGGCCTTCACAGTCGCCAGACCTAAATCCTATAGAAAACCTGTGGTGGGACTTGAAGAAGGCAGTTGCAGCACGCAAGCCCAAGAATATGAATGAACTGGAGGCCTTTGCCCAAGAGGAATGGGCTAAAACACCTGTAGATCGTTGCAAGAAGCTTGTGTCCAGTTATGTATCACGTTTGAAGGAAGTAATTACTGCCAAAGGGTGTTCTACTAAGTACTAATGCATGTAACTAGGGGGTTGAATAATTTTGTCAATGAGATATTAAGAAAAATGTCCTTTTTTGGTATTTTGTAAAATAGTGTAGTGAAAGTATGCAGCTTAGCCACATCAGAGTGATCAAAGAGCCGCATGCAGCTCTAGAGCCGCGGGTTGCCGACCCCTGATATAGAGTGAATGAATCAGTTCTCTATATGGCGCTTTGATTGTCTAGAAAAGCGCCATATACATCTAATCCATTATTATTATTATTATTATTATTATTATTAGTAGTAGTAGTAGTAGTAGTTATATTCGAATATGGTGTGATTTTTGGTCCCGTACATATACATTATTGAAGCATTTCTTGCCACCTTATGTTATTTTGTGATAACATTTCCAGCTCATTATATCATGTATTAATATACCAATAGATTAGATGTATTTTATCCTGTCAATATCTACTCTGTCTATTCATATATTTTTCTGACTGTCTTTTCTCATGGTAGCAATTAGTATCGTTTTAGTTTGAGATTCAAGGATAGTCTATTTTTGTCAAACCATGGCTTTAATTTATTAATCTCTTCTGTTATTTTTTAATTAGCTTCTGTGTGTTCTTTCCTGAGCAAAATGTGGTTGTATTGTCTGCCAATAGTTCTAACATTAAGTCCTTTTTAACTTCTAAAAATGTTGTTTCCTTAGCTTGTGTGTGTTATTTTCTAAACAAAATGTGGTTCTATTATCTGCAAATAATTCTAACATTAAGTCCTTTTTACTTAAAACATTTAGTTTATGTAGAGATTCAACATTTTTGGTTCCAGTATCAATCCCTGGGGTATGTTGTAAAACAGTAAACCCCAACTTCCGCCGCAAGGGGCCGGTCCATGAAACATGAAATAATCTATAAACGACTGTTTGGTTCAACGTAACTTTCACCAGTCCCACTAGACACACCACTAAGCTTGTTCATAGATGTTTAATAAAACTCCCTAATGGAAGTTACAATTTGTTATATTTGTTATCTTTGTTACATATGACAATGCACAATAATGAACAATTTAAATGTGCCAGATTGTAGTCAAAGGCTAATTTCCTTCTGCAGTCCCTGCCAGGTTATTTGTACAGTATATATTAGAATATGCCATCAACCTGCCGGGAACCATCTAACCGTAAAATAGTTGACGAAAACAATGGCAAAATTAATTAACAATCTAGTGAACGAGAATTTAAACAAGACGGAAATATCGACAGAGACTAAATCCAAACCTATTTAATTTTGTCTTTAGGCGTGTGGGAAGTTAGGACAGGAGCATGAAGGAGAGGAGTGGGGGTAAATCACAGCACAGATCCAATCAGAACTGCAACTACTAAGACACAACTCAATTTAGATCGGGGGCCACATGGAGAAAAATCTACTCTAAAGCAGGCCGGGCTGGTAAAATCACGGCACGATAACTGAAAAATAAAGACAACTTCCGATTGTTTTCTTTGTTTAAAAATAGAACAGGCACAAATGTGCAAATCATAAAGTTGTTGTTTGTTTGTTTTTTTACACTTACATGTTGCAGTTAATAAATTATTTGTCGTTATTTATATTTTCTAAATAAATTATGTGAGAATGTTCATCAGTCTACTCATTGGTGTTAATTTTCAATCTATCAAGATAAAAAAATGGTATCAATATCAAATTACAGGATGTTATTTATGTAGTTTTATCATTTTTCTCGACTGATGCACTAACGTGGTTTATTTTGTACCAATGTAGCATCATCTACAAAGATAAAAGTAATTGCTATTGCAACATAGAGTGGACACAATTGGAACAGCTGTTTCATTGATTCAAAAATTTAAGGTACATTTTTATACCGAGCAAACTCATTCCGTGGGCCGGATAAATCCTGTTCGCGGGCCTGATCCGGCCCTCGGGCCGTACGCTTGACACCCCTGTTGTAAATACTGAGAGTGATAACTGCGCTTTGATAAACACACGTCGAACTGCCTGGTGCCATTTCGCGAGCTTAAATGCTAACATGAAAATAACAGGCATACATATTTCCCCATTAAAACAAAATACCCCAAACTAAACTTATACAAACACATTACTGTCTGAGAAACCAAGCTATTCAGTTGTGCACATTTTACCTACAAGCTGTGCTCTCTAAGCACAGAATCATAATGATTGATCTTTTCTCATAGGAAAAGAGATGGAAGTTTTGTTAGGGTGCGTTATCCGCTAAATAGAGCAGGGCAGACAAATTGTTCGGCTCTAAATAAACCTTCTACAACCCATGGAAAACAACTTGATCCGATCTTATTCGGTTTTGAAAAGTTTGAGTAACACACCTGAATTGTGTGATTGGAAACCAGATCTCCCAAGGGAGTGTTTGTGGCCTTAGAGGACCGTTCGTATCGCGCATATATTAATCTCAACGCATGGGATACAACCAGGAAGCAGTTACCATTAAATCTAAATATAAACAACGATAAGAATGAGGAGGAGACTGTTTATTTGCTTGTCAAATTAAAAGAGCAGAACATTTTTAATTGCATCGATGGTAGAAAAAAATAAACAGATTTATTTAAGACCTTCATCTGAAACATAATCAGTCGGGGCATGAACCGTATTTTCCTTTGGATTTAACACTCTGTCCATCAATCCGCATAACCTTATGACTGAACTCTTGAGATATTCAAATGTTTTTTTTCCATGATAAATGATGGTATTTTGATGATTAAAAATGTAAACGGTATCACTAACTGTCTGGAATTTTACCACCGTTTATCATTCTACCGTTTACTGTAACGTCCCTATTCAGCATTGTTAATTTTGAAAGCAGCTTTTAATTTAGTGTTAGTCATAATCTTTTGAAGAAAATATATTTTAAGTTTTGTCAAACTTTGGTCAAAGTTTCAGTCGACTAACTTGTACAACATTTTAGTCAACTAAAATTACAATAAATTTGGACAGCTAGATTACAAATTAGTTATTTTGATGTTCCCCGCACATTGTTGTAACTGCAGATGCTTGAATCTTGATATTAGTTTTCTGTCCAATATCTAAAATACTGATACTCTTCTGCACTTAACTTACGATACTGATATCAACGATACCAAAATGTGCAGCAGCTCTTCTCTTCAACTGATGTCAGGTGATGTGATGATTGAACGCACTCTGCTTATTTTATTGGCTGCATTTCACAAATTAACACTGTTTCTGATAAATGAGAGGTATTGCAATGTAAGTTAAAGAAACAGTGCAATATTTTTTTTAAATGTTTTGTCTGAACAAAACATTATAAAAAAAAAAAATGACCAATGGTAAAATTACATGTTCTACTATCAACGCATAAGATGGTTTAGACTTTTGAATTAATTCACAAATAAGAATAGAACTGATTACTGCTGACAACTATACAGTTTGGAAAGCTGCACATTTCTATGTGGGACACATATCTGTATAAGAAAACGTAAAGTATAAAGTATAAATCTTTGAACAATTATTACCAGATACTTCTCATTATTTTTCTTGTATAAATGCTTTGTGTTATTTAGAGTGATTCTAGGTGTCATTAGATTAGAAGTATTTAAGGAAGACAATTTTCTCTACTCTTGGATAACCACCGCTTTACACTCATCGATTGTATCTTCACAATCCAAAGGCCAAACCTAAAAATAATTCCACACAATACTGAAGATGAGTTAGCAAGTCTGTTGCTTTGTTGAGCACGACAGTTTGATGAGGTCTTTACTTGGACACTAAAATCAATATAATACATTATCCAATATCACTATTGACTAAAACAGGGGTCTCAAACTCAATTTACCTCGGGGCCACTGGATGCAGAAACCGGGTGAGGCTGGGCCGCAAGAAAAGATTTCTTCAAAAATCTAACATGCACTTTTTAATGAATTCACCTATGAATGGCTTTCCCGTCCTAGCATTGCTAGGGCAGGAAAGCCAACGCTCACGATTTTTCCGGGAGACTCCGGAATTTCAGTGCACCTCCCGACAATCTACCGGTGCAACCATTTTCCCTAATTCGTCCCAACTTTCACCCGTGGGTGTGTGTATTGTAGTCTGGGCTGCATGAGATTCTGGGTATTTGTTCTGTTGAGTTCATGTTGTATTACGTTGCGGATGTTCTCCAGAAATATGTTTGTCAGTCTTGTTTGGTGTGGGTTCTCAGTCTGGCACATATTTGTAACAGTGTTAAAAGTTTTTTTACGGCCACCCTCAGTGTGACTTGTGCAGCTGTTGACCAAATATGTCTTGCAACATCACATATGTGTACTGCTCAGTCAAATGTAACAATCAAATAGGCTTGCACGCTCTCTGTACAGGATTCAGAGGGCGTTAAGAACAGTGCCATTGCGGCACCCCCTGTATATTGTTGACTGGTAAAAATCGGCAGGGGTTTCCATAGAATGGATACCCTGGTATTAAGGTGACTCCTGTGAAAATTGGGAACATTGGGAAGTATGACGCTGTCAAGTTCCGCTCAAATTAAACTCGCGGGCCGCACTTACATTAAATTGTCATACCAAAGTGCAGGCTGCACTGGACTAAAACAATATCTTATGCCAATATCGGCTGTCAATCGGCAGATATTATTGGACAGCTGCAGCAATAACCCAGTTACAGTTATTACCAGTTTTTGCTACAACACCAACATTAGGCATTACTAATTAGGAGTTTAACAATATATTGAACTATTGATGTTTAACCTCCTAAAAGGACTATCAATATGCTTTGCCACATTTTGTGTCTGTGCTAAGATGTTGACTACTACATCAGCAATTTTTGATAAAAAAAGCAACTTCAAGTTTTTTGATGCCTTCAAACAACAGTAAGGCAAATGATTTTGCTTTCCACTTGAGTTACAGAAGAAAAAGAAACAAATGTCGTACTGTAGCGGACTCACAGGATGAAGTTATAATTAAAGATGCAGCAGCATTGTTAAAATTCAAAGAGTGGACTTACTTTGGCTTGTATGGCGTTGATGGGACATTACATAAGTGGATAAGGACTTAAAAATTCTGTTAACAGTTCTGCTTTTGAAATATTTTTGAAAATATTAACCTTGAAATGTTTGTTTCAACCCAATTGTTACATTGCCATATTGAGATGTTATCGTACCAAAATCATGAGTCATATTATTGTATATCGTCCCCTGAGATAACCAAAACTTCTTGGCCTTACTGTTGATACAATTTCAGGCATTTTGTAAATGTATACTTGTTTCTGTGTCAGTACCACGCACACATGTTATTCTTATAGTAACCAGACATTTTTCTTCTAAAGTTCTCACACTTTTGAATTGGCATGTGTGGCTTTCATTTTAAGTGCCGTCATCCTGAATGGTCTGACATGGTCTTTGACTTTTCAGTCACTGGTAATGCACATTGAAGGAGATACATTTCATTCATCATAGGAGCATTACTATCTAGTCACTATGTGTGTCTTTAAATGCAGCTACAAAAAAACAACAACATTGTTCTTGTTTTGTTAAATGGAAAGTAGGCCTATTAACATTCCGCCTTCTGTAATCTGCCAGTGTTGTCTTTTGAATGCCATCCATGTATCAAAGTCACAGAAACACAATAATGGTCGTGGCTAACATGAGTAATGCTTGAAATGCATACAAAGTCACACTTCTGATTTGCTTACGTTGCTCCTTTTAGGTGCATCTCTAAATTCTGCCACAGGATGGCATACTAGTGATACCTCAAACATACCATATTGTCAGCATTGTGTTTGTGATTTTTGATCATTAGAATGTGCTGGTTAATCAATCAATCTGGTAAAAAACATATAAATGAATGAAGCACAGACGATAATCATTTATACATCTCTTCTTCTCAGATACAAACAATTAACGTAATGAAAAAATGTATTTATAAAAGATGTGTGTAGTTGTAGTATTGTTGTGTTTTATGTTCTTATTTTTGCAGTAATGCAGTAATTCAATATGCATTATATTAATCGCTGAACTTAATTTGATCATAATCTTGCACAGTATTGTTTTTAGTTAGTGTAATGTCTTACAAAGTATTTGCTACATGACTTGGATTGAAACTGCTGGAGGACAGACAAGCAGCATGAGAGACTTAGAAGGATAGCAAAGTACTGTTGGATAATTGTCTTGCTTCTGTGTGTCCTCAGCTATTCCTCTGGGGCTGATTGTGGTTCAAGGAGACAGCAACTTAGAGATGTGCAGAGAACATATACAATGTTTACAAGAGGTAAGACAGAGTGGGAGTAAGGCATATTGTTGCACTAAGTGACTGAAAAAAATGACAAATAGACACTCACTGAAGAAAATGGTTTTGTCATCACAGGGCTACTTTTTTCCTACCTTTCTATACTACCATTTCATTCTCAAGGAATTCTGTTCTATCCATCCACATTCCAAAAGTGTGTCGCACTGCAGGTTGTTTGTGTGATGCCGGAGGTACTTGTAGTTTTTGTATTGGACTTGCACTCAATTTATTAACTTTTTTACATTCTTTTTATTAGCACAAAGTTGCAATTCCCATTCTGAGTAAATGCTGAGAGATAATGCTGAGCTGAAATGCCAAAGAAAGAAATGAAGACCACAACCTCTGTTTTATCGCTGTACATTACTGTATATCATACTATGGCATGCTGCAAACATTTTCTGCAGAAAGTTGCAGCTGGTATAGCCTCCAGCCACCCTCATGACCCTGAGAGGGACAAGTGGTACAAAATGGTTGAATGAATGGATGGAAGGTAAAAGATTTACATAGAAACTAGAACAGCCTCTACAAGGGCATCACTCATACCAGCACCAAATTATACACCCTAATAAATACCTACCTATTATGTACAACAGTGGTTCTCAAATGGGGGTACGCATACCCCTGGGGGTACTTGAAGGTATGCCAAGGGGTACGTGAGTTTTTTTTTTTAATATTCTAAAAATAGCAAAAATCCTTAATAAATATATTTATTGAATAATACTTAAACAAAATATGAATGTGAGTTCATAAACTGTGAAAAGAAATGCCACAATGCAGTATTCAGTGTTGACAGCTAGATTTTTTGTGGACCTGTTCCATAAATATTGATGTTAAAGATTTATTTTTTGTGAAGAAATGTTAGAATGAAGTCCATGAATCCAGATGAATCTCTATTACAATCCCCAAAGAGGGCACTTTAATTTGATGAGTACTTCTATGTGTAGAAATATTTGTTTATAATCGAATCACTTGTTTATTTTTCAACAACTTTTTAGTTATTTTTGTATTTTTTTTCCCAAATAGTTCAAGAAAGACCACTACAAATGAGCAATGTTTTGCACTGTTATACAATTAAAAAAATCAGAAACTGATGACATAGTGCTGTATTTTACTTCTTTATCTCTTTTTTTCAACCAAAAATGCTTTGCTCTGATTAGGGGGGACTTGAATTAAAAAAATGTTCGCAGGGGGTACATCACTGAAAAATGGTTGAGAACCACTGATGTACAGTAATCAGGATGATTCATCCAAAAACATAATAAGATTAAGAAGGGAAATAAATTTAACCTGATTGGCAGAGTTCTGGTTTTAATCCAATGCTAAATATTTGGGGAGATGTGATGCAAAGACATATTTTATTTCTTATTTTCTATTTAGTTTTTGAAACTACAATATGTATGGTTTTTTGAAAAATATTTTTGGAAATAAATTCATTAATACATTCCATATAAAGTAATTAGATTGATTTTCACACATGTCCTTTTACGTACATCAGAGTTTATCGAATATCGGTAACTTATAGAAGACATTTTATTGTGTGCCAATTATGCTGGCTGGAACTTGTGCCTGCGTGTCTTTGTTTGACTATTCGGTACAGATCAAGAGATCAATGAGAAGCCTATTGCTTTTCTCTTAACAACATTTGTAGAATTAAGATGCAGTGGCTCCAAAGATAGAAATATATTTTTGATTAGTTTTAACAGTCAGTACAAGCTTGAAACACACTCTACCAACAGCAACAGGTCAAATTTAAACAGAACCTAAATTTTACAATGCTCAAGGGTATTAAAGGACACTATGTCCACACCTTTTTCTTTTTTAAATTGTCAGAGGAAATTGTTTCATATTGTAATAACAACAAACAACTGTAACAACACTAATTAAGCTGCATTTAATTTCCAATGTATGACAATTAAATCTTTGAAAATTGACATTTAGAAATTCTAGTATAGCAACAATTAAGACAGGTGTCAAATATAATAATATTTATGCAAAGGTTAAACCTTTGCATAAATAACAAAAACTTCTCAAATGTCTCAATCTAAAGGTTCCTAAGTAAAAAGGTTACTTTTGCAAAAATGTCTGATGGCCAGCTAGCAAGTTTTCTGCTTTTCTAATGTCTGGCTTGATACTTTACTGGTGCACACATCAAACACCAGTGCAAACTACACCCACGCACAACATCTGAAAAGGTTCTGCACTCTTGGGGTTGCATTGCACAACACAAAACATGCACACAGTTTAGAACAATTTGGCCTGAACAACAATATTTTATTCAGTCCAAGTTTATGATTCTGAAAGAGACAACCACATTTGCTTGCAGTTGCTATCTAAATGAACAAATTAAAGTGTTTATTTGTAGGGCAGTGAATACTCTCGTTCATCCAGGTTATTGTATTCTGAATACGGACGCTATGATTATAGATTTTGACTGAACGATTTTAGTCTGATTAATAAACACTTTTTCACAATTATCAAAAATGGTTATGCATTGAATAATTTCACAACAACAAATCAATAAAATAACATATTACTTAGATTTGGATGTTACTCATTCATGTTATAACATTAAAAAAACAACAAAAAAAACCTCTGTATTATTATTGATAAATATGGCTGGTATACACAGGAAACAGGATGTCACTGAGCAATGGGAGAGACACGTTAACAGCCAATCATGTAACAGTATCAACTACCAAGTTTAGTTGCGCCGTCTTCCTCTCCCTCTGTAGATTCACTGTAAAATCTTGATTCATCAACTCAATAACAGAAAATTGTCTTTAGTTTTGTTGGTTTTAATATAACTGAAAACTATACGCTACTTAATATTAGAAATGGCATCAGCAAAGGATACATGTCCATGTACGACCCATTCTGCTCCACAACTAGCATGGCTGACGCACACAAGGCACTCGGGTACATTTATACCATGTATGAATCATCCGCTGACGGTTTTCCCACTTTGTGACGTCACCAATTGTGCAGATTGCAAACAGTTTGGAGGAAGTGGGAAGGCTGGCAAAATTATTTTTCTAAATATATCCGCGGTGTCTCCACGGTTTGATTTCACATTTT
Source organism: Nerophis ophidion (assembly GCF_033978795.1). NCBI lineage: Eukaryota > Metazoa > Chordata > Actinopteri > Syngnathiformes > Syngnathidae > Nerophis > Nerophis ophidion. Next base: position 38,102,874 of record NC_084616.1, on the reverse strand, counting down.
TGGGACTTATGCAGATCACAAATACAGCAGGTACCATTAGGTAAGAAAAGTTGGTTTTCCATAGTAGGGCCCCTTTAAAACTAAAATGAACTTATTGTTCCCCCATGAGAAAATGTTGCTCCTTGTGAGAAATAAACTCACGTAACATAACCTATCTCTCAATATGAGTGTAAAAACTTGTGCAAAAGCGCTAGTGTAATTTTGTTTTTGTTCCGTGCAGGTTGTGCCCAAAATAATGTACTAGCATAATGTCAGTTTAAAGCGAGTTAAGGGGACTGAAACACTGGTGTGGAGCCTTTGCGATTATATAACTGTGACGTTTTTATCAAGGTTAATAGTAAAACTGATGGTTGCATCAAAATGGTTGCATCCCTATTTCTCAGGGCAACTATTGATAAAAATTGTAACTTGCTGGTGCTGTGCCTTGATATCACCTTATTTCAATTAATGGGAACACTTTACAGACAAAACACAGTTGTGCTATGACCTCACGTACTCCACACCTACCACCCCTGGGAGGCCAAATCCAGCCTGGGAATAATACCATACCGCCCTCTGAAATAATTTAAAAACTTAGGAGACAAACACTTTTTGCAGCAAATTCTTTAAAAAAGAATAGCGTGCTCCTGTCGTATAGAGGAAATTATACAACTGTAAACACATTGACCGATCCTTGCATTGACATTTTACCCTGCTATCAAACTGGGGTACATACTTGTGATTTTCATTAACAAGACGTTTCTCAAGGCACCCCTCTAAGTCCTCTTTTTACATAACTTTTCCCCATGTGATTTATGTAACTAGGGTGTAACTGTAGCCTGTTTACTTCAGATGCATTCAATAGTCCCTCTTTTTTTCATCATTTGGGCTATTCAACTAGAGTTTAGTTCCAAAAACTTTTGAGAGAATCACATTTTTTGCATGTACAAGTCGATTGACTAACTTTTCTGCAGAAAGTCCTTAAAAACATCAGAGCACTCCTGTAACTCTGACAAAATAAATATACCACAACCAAATGTCTATTGTAGAGGACGCTGGTTCTCCAGAATATACAAAATAAGACTAATAGTGAAGGGAGAAGTTCGGCCCCCCAGTCCTTAGTGTTCTGGAAATGTGGCCTCAAAACTATAAAGTTAAATATCAATATAGCACCAAGAAACACTGTTCTATTGATGACTCTCCCAGGGAAGAGCTTGTCTAAGCTGATCCCATCAGTGTTCGGTTGAGTTCAAGTCAGAACTTTTGGTCGACCAATCAAGTCTTTTTTCATTCCCAAATTCTGGAGGTAGTCTTTGTTGTTGTTGTCTTGGAGGATCACGTTCACTCCCAAAATGTGGAGACATGGGATTGCCTTCAGTGATGACAAGCCTTTTTTTCCTCAGTGAGAGCGATGCTGCCTCACACCACAGTAATGCATCTGGATGTAAGGCTACCTTAAAACGAGCCAAAGGCAGTAGAATAAACTGTGACATTGACTGTCACTGTTTGCACATCTTACCTATGTAACACACTAATCTTAGTTGTGCTGTTCATTCATAGATGGTAACCCATCCATTTTTCTACCGGATGTCCCTCTCGGGGTCACGGGGGGCTGAAACCTATCCCAGCCGCACTCGGGCGGAAGGCATGGTACACCCTGGACAAGTTGCCACCTCATCGCTGGGCCAACGCAGATAAACAGACAACATACAACATACACACATTAGGACCAATTTTAATGTCGCCAATTAGCCCATCCCCAGGTGCATGTCTTATGGAGGTGGGAGGAAGCCAGAGTGCCTGGAGAGAACTCCCCCGCAGTCACAGGGATAACATACAACTTCCACATAGAAAGACCCTGAGCCCGGGAATCGAACCCAGGACCTTCTTATTGTGCAGCAGGAGCACTAACCCCTCTTTCACAGTGCTGCCTGCTGTTCATCCTACAAATACAGTAAATGTTCTTTACAAATGGTACTTAATTTAACAAGACATTATGTAAAACCATAGTTTTATGGCACAGAACTTATTGGCAAGAATATTTGTAAAATCATAAAAATACAGATTCATTTGATTTCATATTTATTCATACTGTATTTATTATTGAATGTATGAACATATGACAGTCGGGGAACTTTTTCCAACAAAATGCCCGCTGAGTGACAGCGTCTCCAAGTAGCTCCACGATTACGGAGAGAAGTGCATTTTCAGTTATAATATCTTCAATCAAATGCTGTTTGGTCGATGTTTGCTGGTTTTGTGCTTTGCTGTGTTATTGCCCATAACAACTTCCACTGAGCAGTTTATCCGCTATTCAAAAAAAACATGCTCGATGGTAATTTCACAGTTTTGGTTTCGAAACAAATATACTGTATTTACACAAGTCTCCCAATGCAACCTACCAAAATTCACTGTTGCACAACAAATTTGTTGCACTGGTAACGTTAAAGGTGAAAAAAACATCCTACTTTGTTAAAGAAAAAAGGAAAACAGTTTTTTTTTTTTAAATAACAAGCCTCCCTGAATAATCCACCTCAACCTCCCCCCAACCCACAGTCACCCACCCCCATAGCTTCGAAGAAACACTGTGGGAGAGGATAGAACAAAATTATGTTTTGTTTCATCTTGGTGACCAGAAGGGATTTTTGCCAACGGGAATCTTGTGATGCTGAATGCTGTCATTCTCTGTCACGGTGACTTTTGCAAAGTGGGGAATGTGATGGTTTTGCTATAAACAGAGTGCTACGTCATCATAAGGTATAATATATGCAGAAATCATGCAGTGCTGCTGTTATCTCTTACTATTTATGTGGCTGAAAGCACAACCAACAAAAAAATAACACATCTATTTGCATTGCATTGTGAGGTGCATTTTTACTTCACAATGACCTACTTAGCAACTGTATTCATTTAAATTTTAACATAATCCTGTGTTTTGTTTGAAGTTGATTATTTTATATGAATACCGCTTGAGAGTTGCTGTGAATCCTTCTGTTGCATAGCAACCGGTTGGGTGCGGCACTGCTTGATCTCCTGCTATGTCGTGCGTGATGATGGTGGTGGGTTATGATTAGAGAAGCAGTACATTTGCTTTTAACTCATCTCGTTGATTGTCGAAGTGCATTCGACCGATGGGACGTGTGCAGTCACTTTTACAGTCAGCATAACGCCAGTATCTATCACTAATAATACCAAATAATGATACATATAGTATGAAGCTCCTAATTAAATACAAGAGATATTTCACATATTTTGATACACTTCAATGATATGATTGAGTCACAATAAGTATCAAGCTACACTGATGCAAAATGGTGCGATTTACTACAAATACAATACAGTTTCACTCCCTTTTATGATACAGTTTCACTCCCTATTATGATACAATTACCTACAATTGAGAGGAACATTCATTTAACAAAATTTGACAAACATTTTATATGATACAGTGCAAAGAATAAACATATAGGCAAATAAACGCGCTATTACAAACTGGTTTCAAGAGTGTATGTAGTAACAACGTTCCCTTATGAAAGACTATTAGGGACATTATTCAGAATTACCTCTTACATACACTACTATAACGCTCTCAATTAAACGGGCATTTTTTTCTTTCGCTCACAATACTGAAACACTCTTACGTACACCACTGAATCACATTCACACACTACTAAAATGAACTGTGTGTGAGAGAAAATATTTTTCAGTTCATGTGAGTGTTACAGTAGTATGTATTACAGAATTTTAGTAGTGTGTATGAACTGATTTCAGTAGTGTGCATGAGAGGATTTCACTTTAAACGGAAGGCATTTCAGTTAAAATAGAAGGCATTTTAGTTAAACAAAAAGGCCTTCCGGTCAACAAAAATGCTCAGTTCTTTCCAGCCACGTTGTTCACGAACAATAACATCTGCCCAACTGCCGGCAAGTAGGCTAACCGTGGCTGAAGCTCTGCTTCACAGTGTAGTGGCTTCAACGGAGAATATAATAATATTGTCAAATGCGACCGTTGCACTTCCAAGCCGCAAAACCTTGAGCTGTCCCATAGCGTCGCATTTTCCCTCCTCACAACAAAGCAGCATGGCGCCGCCTGCTGCAGCTTCAGCCCAAGGAGAGTGTGCACCGCAGTGTCATCAAGCGCAATATTTCAGCTCATGGACATCAAGCACGAGGAGGGAAAGATAATTAGAAATGATCGCTTTAAGGAGGACAGGAATTCCATCGATCACTTTATTAGGCAAAACTGTTTTTTGTCGGCCGTATTACCACACCAAAAAAACATTAGCAAGAAACTACTGTTTTATATATTTTCTGCCATACAAACCAGCCCAAAAGCAACACGTTGTCATCTGTCATGTCAACAGCAGCCTCTTGCTCCCTCTTAATTGCGCCAACATGCGCAACTATGGTGGCACTTTGCCACTGGTGCGTTTATGGCCACACAAAAAGACGGAGGACTCCAACGCAACAAATAAACTGTAAATGCCAGGTCGTTACACGATGACTCATCAATCAGATGTGTGCCAATTTCACTGTCATTTATTAAGAATGTTAATTAAAGGATATTTATCCTTCATTGCTGTAGATTTCATAAATGCTTATAAACTTCAACTTCAATTAGTTGATGTGCTCGTTGGAGTGTAACCTTATTTATGTTTGGTTTTCAGGGTCATTTTTCAGTCATTCTGTAAGCGAGTAAAATACAAAGGCCACTAAAAATGTTGAAAATATACCTCAGGCAGCACTTAGGATAAACCCAGTTACGAGTTTTTTTTTGGCAAGTGCACCAATGCAAAAAAAAAGCAAGTGTATGAACAGTGTAAAATAGTATTACATTTATTGTTTTTATTATTGTATTTTATTTATTGATAGTTCCAGTTTGTAGAAGGGTTTTTGATCTCTACTGAACAAATGGTGGCCCGTCAAAGTGCTTTCTTTTTAACCACTTGTCTATATACTGTATGTTTCACGGGAAGGCCAAGTGAATGAAACAGGACAATGTAATGATTTTAAGAGGGTCTCAAGGCTCTGGCATCTCCTTGTCAATATCTGAGCCATGGCTCCGAGCCAACAAAATACTTCTTATTGGGGATTTTGAATTGGGACTGGTTGTTGTCTCTCTCTGATTGTTTGAGATCAATCTGTGACTCTTTTAATCTTACACAGTTCATTAACATCCTAACCCATCCAAAACCTTAAAGGCCTACTGAAATGAGATGTTCTCATTTAAACGGGGATAGCAGGCCCGTTCTATGTGTCATACTTGATCATTTTGCGATATTGCTATATTTTTACTGAAAGGATTTAGTAGAGAACATCGACAATAAAGTTTGCAACTTTTGGTCGCTAATTAATAAGCCTTGCCTTTACCGGAAGTCGCAGACGATGACGTCCCAAGGGTGAGGGCTCCTCACGTCCTCATATTGTTTATAATGGGAGCCTCCCGCAGCAAGAGCTATTCGGACTGAGAAAACGACAATTTCCCCATTAATTTGAGCGAGAATGAAAGATTTGTGGATGATGATATTGATAGCGAAGGACGAGAAAAAAAAAGAAAAAAAAGGCGATTGCATTGCGACGGATTCAGATGTTTTTAGACACATTTACTAGAATAATTCTGGGAAATCCCTTATCTTTCTATTGTGTTGCTAGTGTTTTAGTGAGATTAAATAGTACCTGATAGTCAGAGGGGTGTTTTCACGGGTGTCTTGACGCCAGTCTCTGAGGGATGTCGACGGCAGCTGCATGGACGGCGCAAGCTCAGCTGATCTCCGGTAAAAGGCGACTTTTTACCACAGTTTTCTCACAGAAACCTGCTGGTTGACAAGTGGTCGGGAACCATGTTCGTTTGACCGCTCTGATCCATAGTAAAGCTTCACCTCTGGGAATTTTAAACTAGGAAACACTGTGTGGCTAAAGGCTAAAGCTTCAGACCTCCATTTTTCTACTTTGACTTCTCCATTATTAATTGAACAAACTGCAAAAGATTCAGCAACACAGAACACAGATGCCCAGAATACTGTTTAATTGCGCGATGAAAAGAGACGACTTTTAGCCGCAACTGGTGCTGCGCTAATATGTCCCCTGCAACCCAGGACGTCACGCTCAGGCGTCATCATTCCGCGACGTTTTCAACAAGAAACTCCGCGGGAAATTTAAAATTAGAATTTAGTAAACTTAACCGGCCATATTGGCATATGTTGCAATGTTAATATTTCATCATTGATGTATAAACTATCAGACTGCGTGGTCGGTAGGAGTGGGTTTCAGTAGGCCTTTAAATGCTCAGAGAATTATTCTTTTTTAGATCGTTTTCTAAAAATATACTCCTCATTAATACTCTTATATTGGTATTTTTGCAAATAAGTTTAGTGACCACTGTGTTATTGCCACTGTTAAGCATGGTAAGCTACCACAAATTATTTTAAGCATTTTTGTGGGGAAGCTTTTTATCATGATAGATGGTTTTTGGATTGGTCCAGGACCACTCTTTTTTTCGTGATGTGGAGTTGGCTTGGAAATATTTTCATGATGTATTTATCAATATTATAAACAAAAATGCTCCTCTACGTAAATTCAGAGTGAAAGTTAGAAACCATACTTGGTTCTCTCCTGACCTGTCCAATCTACCAAAATAAAGGGATGCTGCCTTTTTATTGATGAGTAACTGTTATATATATCACACTTGTGGTTAAACATAAGTTTAAATTGTTTTTCTTTCTTCTGAATCAAGTCCTGTTTTTCCCTACAAGATAGGAAATGCTTGATTATGACCACCTTTATGCCCTTGCTAAATTATGGAGACTTGCTTTTTATGAATGCACATGGCACTTATTTGAATAAACTTATATTGGTGCCTCATGTTTAATTACTAGTTGTGGCAACCTTGTCCACCATTGCACTTTGCATGCAACGGCAAACTGTCCATCTCTTTAAGTCCATAGATTTTCTTGATGAATGTTTTTTGTATATAAATTACTATTTGGACTGGTTCTCCCTTTTTTAAGGTCATTTATGTGTAGAGACTCCAGTCGCTACAGTTTAAGGTCACATAACATCTATGGTGTGTTATTTCCAAAAGCCAACACAAGTTTTGGTAAAACGCCTTCCGATTTGCTGCTCCATGGTCATGGAATGAATTATAAAAGGAACTGAGGTTACCTGAACTGATCACTTTGGGGGAATTTCAGGCCATTTTAATGGATTGAAAAGCCGGTTTTATTGGGCACTGTGCTTGTTTTAAAACAGTTTTCATTGAAACATTTTGTTTTTTACCTATTGTGTGCTTTTATGTAAGTATTTTGTACTTTATTTGTGACTTCTCATGTTTTTTTGTTCTATTTATTTATGCAACCTGTTTTGCTGCCTTCTTGGCCAGGTCATTCTTGCAAAATATATTTTAATATTAATTAGTTTTTACCTGGATAAATAAAGGACAATTAAATGAATGCATGACTGTAATTTATTTTTGTCATCCGTGTTCTGCTTCCTGCAGATTCCGTTATAGATTGAGAAAATTGGTAAATGTTGACTAATATCGGTTATTAACAGACGAATTGTTACTTGTTATCAAAATTGTTGGTAAAAATAATATCGATAAGTGTGGCACAGTGTCCGGTAATTATGCTTGGCCTGGTGATCTTTGGATATAAACTCATGCTGTACATTGTATCTGTGAAGTCGTCAGTTATTTTGCTTATTTGGGTTCAGGAGGACAATGTCAAAGTCACCACGTAAGAAACGTTATTTCTGGCTGATGTCAGTGAAGGTTGCCTTGATCCAGTCCATTTCAATACATGACTTACGTGTTACATATCAATCTGATCAATAAGAGTTTGCCTTTGTCATGTCATATTTCAATGGTTATACTTTCTAAGATTTTATCAGAAGCGAGCGACATGTTTTTTACCACTTTGTAGTCTAGGTCCTTCATAATGTACGCAGCTAATTCTCTTCCGTTTTTCTTGGTTCTGTTGGTGTAATTTAGTTCATATCTTTCCAAATCAAAACATATTCCTTTTTTAGCATTGATCCGTGTTTCTGGGATGGAAATAACTTTGAATGTATTGTTAAATTGTTCCAAAAAGTTATTAATGTTGTAGTTAGCATACAAGCTTCTGCTGTTGTAATGAATGATTGACAGTTGGTTTTCAGATTTAATGTTGCTATTATAAAGTTCCTCTGCGTACTAAAAACTATTACTCTTGTGAGAGAAACAGGTGTATCTAATACTATATTGTGGTCAAATTGCTGGATTTTATGGTCTATGTTGCAGAACATTTTCAGGTCTATGTTTTCTTGTTCAGGAAATCTTTTTTGTTGTGTCAATAATGTCAATGAGTGGAGATGAATGTGCTCCTAAATCCGGGACTTCTTGTTCAATGGTCCCAATGAACGTGGCAGTGTTTATATCGAATGTTTTTTTGTTTTCCGTCAAATTTCATTATTGTCGTTGTTGTTGTCGAACGTCGTCCAGATCCTTGATGTCATGGACAACAAGTGCTCTTGCTTCTGTACTTCCATTTAGCGTGATCTAAATTTTACCGTTGGTGCTCCAAGTTCCCTGAAATTTTCCCTTGTTCCCCAAGTCGCATGCTTTTGGTGATTTCAGCAGTACGTTTGGTGAGGTGCTTATTCATGTACACATTTGGACCCTTCGTTCCTTGTTTCAGCAGCGCCACTTGGGATGTTCTTTTAGACAGGATTACCGGAGCGGTGTTGTAGTTTCTTCCATTTAGTTGAATGCATGTATCAATGATATTAATGTTAACATCAATTTCATTAGATGGCAGAAAGTTGACCACTTGGTGTTGACCAGAAGCTGGCTTTTTATTAAACCTTTAAAGATTTTCTTGTAAAAAGCCTTGCAGTAATCTGATTTAGCTGGAGACTGCTGCAGAACGCAACAATGAGATTACATAAGCAAGTCGGATGTAAAGGGGGATTGAGGGGGTGTTTCTTCTTTTTTTTTGAATAGCCCCATTTATTACTTTGTATAATAATTCTGGTAAGGTTAACATGATAGTATGTATTAACTATACTTCACATTGTAATACCTTATGTGAACCCTCCCAGAAGTTAAATATATTGTACAGGGAGAGTGTGACCGGCGCGCCTGAATGCGCAAAAGTCACCGCCTCTGTCGATGGTGTTGAGGGCGGAGCACCATCAGATAGGGGCTGGGCATGTGCTGACGGCGAGACACAGCTGGCAGGTGATTAGACTTCACAGGTGGTACGTGGTAATCCAATCATCTGTTGTCTTTAACAGTGAGCAGCCAGTGGAGGAGAGGAGGTGGGAGAGACTGGAGAGAGAAAAAATCTGACAATATTGTTGACTTGTTATATGAACATTAAATACTTGGTTGAAACGGCACGCCTGGCTCCTGCGACGTGTGTAATTGTGGAACAAGTAGGAAGCGTCGTCCACACATATATATTAGCAGATAAAATAAGACACAAGCTATATGCATATACCGTATATTCACTGGCCGCTTAGTTTACTCACCTTGGAGGTACCCATTTGGGTTGCCCTTTATGGCTTTAGAACTTCTTAAATTTTTGTTAGAATATATTTAACAGACTGAACAAGGTTTCTCCTGAGTTATTCTAGTTAAGTAAAGCAAACCTGTCATCATGTCCATAAAACCATTTTGATATTTGTTATAGGGTGTGTTGTTCTACTGGAAGTACAAAATACTAAAGAGTTAGAAACTCATCAGCCCACTCAATGTTTCCTCAATCTTATTTTGTACAATCGGTGCGCTCATGCAAACTGTAACCTCAGTATCCTGTGGTGCCTTTCAAGTTGCTTCTCTGCATACTTTTTTACAGTACAGGGAAGTGGTGGTTCCTATTTTTAAGGAGGACTGGAGGATGTTTCTATATTAGTCAAGTGGAATCGCAATTTTAAGCCTCCTCCCCTAAATACTAGTTGAGGATAATTTCTAATCATCGAAATGATGTCGATAATAAATTTTATCTCAGATACATGTGGTACAATATATTTTCTGTACTGTTTGTAGAATATTTAACCAGCTCAACATGCTTACCAAGGTACTAGAACATGGCAGTTTACCCAAGTAGTACATACTGAATGTGCTTTGTGGACTTGACGTGAGATTGGTGCAGTGTCCACAATTGATCAAAAAAGCTGGTTGTTCCAATCTCCATTTAGTCCCAAATAGAAGGTTCCTAGTTGATGTGCCTTGTGCAATAAATAGTGCTTGGCCACCTTAAGTCAGCAAATTATTAGTGAACATTAAGTTGAAAGTATTAATAAACACAGGGGAAAAAATGTATAGAATATCCAGAGTTTTTGGTGTCTGTAGCTAAATCCATTTTTTGTTTAGTCTATGCTATTTAGACTGGCAGCAACATTTTGATCATTATCAGAGGAGTCCAACATTATTGTAGTACAAAGCAGAAGTTCATACCGTATTTGTCTCTGAACACACCACACTCTGTTTGTAACTTACAGTCTAAATGACCTACAGGAAAGCAGAAGAGGGAGCAAGTTTGTTTTATGTGATCTTCTTCTTGATCTTCTTGATCTACAGTTCAACAAAAGTTTAAATTGTGTTTCTAATATTCTTTGCAAAAGTGGAATTTTACCCATATGTTATATTGCTGAAAGTATGTTAATGCAGAGGCTGATGTATTTGTAATATGTTATCATTCTTAAACTTCTGATATCATGATTTTAACATTTTTTTTAAATTTGTCTTTAGGAGGACGCTGCCAAGATGAAGAATATTTCCTCACAGCAAATGTCCCCAAAGTGGTGTTTCCTTGATTGTAAGTTAGACAACACAATTATCAAACTTCTCCATTGAGAGTATGAATTATAGTTGGAGTGATTACAGGACCCAAATGTATGCATAAGGATCAATTTGAGCAAAATAACTCGGTACATTCCATCCATAGCCCCCACCCAAAAATGTTAAAAAAGCCAGTTTATTTTTATGCCAACAATTAATTCTAGGAAAGGTGTGCCTCCTTACACTGATAAACACTGTTGGCATGCAAAACATTCGCAAACATATTGGACTTATCAAAATAGTCATTATTACATTTAGGTGTTTCTATTTTAACGAACCAGATGGTTGCAAACATTAATGTTCTCTGATAAAAGTTCATTTTTAAATGTTTGTGCTGTAACTCCAACCCAAAATAACAGCAGAATTAGATATATAAGTATATATTTTTTATATGTTTTATATATTTTTTATATTATATATTAATAAGTATTTATATTTATATATAATATATATAAATAAGATAGTTTTCGATGTACATGATAAATATATGAACCTTGTTTGAGCAGAGACTTAGTTGGAGGGGTGATAAAATTGAACATAATATTAGGAATGTATACTTTCACATAAGAAAGCTTAAAGGCCTACTGAAATTAGATTTTGGCTCCTCACATCCTCACATTGTTTTTAATGGGAGGCTCCAACAAAAAGAGCTTTTCGGACCGAGAAAACGACAATTTCCCCATTAATTTGAGCGAGGATGAAAGATTCGTGTTTGAGGATATTGATAGCGACGGACTAAAATACAAAAAAAAACAAGTAAAAAAAAAACAAAACACATTTACTAGGATGATTCTGGGAAATCCCTTATCTTTCTATTGTGTTGCTAGTGTTTTAGTGAGTTTAACAGTACCTGATAGTCGGAGGTGTCTGTCCATGGGTGTTTTGATGCCAGTGTCTCAGGGAAGTCGACAGCAGCTTTATGGAAGGCGCAAGCTCAGCTGATCTCCGGTAAGAAGCGACTTTTTACCACAATTTTCTCACCGAAACCTGCTGGTTGACATTCGGTCGGGATCCATGTTCGCTTGACCGGTGTGATCCATAGTAAAGTTTCACCTCTGGGAATTTTAAACAAGGAATCACCGTGTGTTTGTGTGGCTAATGGCTAAAGCTTTCCAACTCCATCTTTCTACTTTGACTTCTCCTATATTAATTGAACAAATTGCAAAACATTCAGCAACACAGATTTCCAAAATACTGTGTAATTATGCGGTTAAAGCAGATGACTTTTAGCTGTGTGTGTGTATGTGCAGTGCTCATATTTCCAAACAGTCCGTGACGTCACGCGTAGTACATGTCATCATTACGCGACGTTTTCAGGAAGAAACTCCCAGGAAATTTAAAATTGCAATTTAGTAAACTAAAAAGGCCGTATTGGCATGTGTTGCAATGTTAATATTTTATCATTGATATATAAACTATCAGACTGCGTTGTGAGTAGTAGTGGGTTTCAGTAGGCCTTTAAAGATTCCTTGTGGAATTTTAGCCAAAGCAGATGCAGTCAAAATATCAAATTTTTGAACACCACAGATTAAGAAAAAAAAATCTAAGTAACATCGGCTAGTAAGTGACTTTCGATGCTCAAATCCAAATGATAATGCTAATGTTTGCAATCAGGAATGTGCGAGGTAGCAATTAATAGCCACCAGCATGATAGTTTCACTACTACTTCCTTTGAAAAAAATCTCCCGCTGGTCTTTCTCTGGTTTGGACCTGCATCTGCCCCAATACATTTGTAGCGCAATCTAATAAATCTAGTTATTTATTGATAGTGTCTGCTAATTAATATCAGCATAGCCATTAAAAACTTAATATATTTGCCAATACTGCAGCGGATATCATGTCAGTATGACGTTATATGCGCTAGTCATCATGGTAAATGTGGTCTTTTTCTGGCGCCGCCAAAATCAAACAAAGCCGAAAGTTCCTAGGTGGAATTTTAACATTGGTTAAACCAGTAAAACCCCAAAAACAAAAATTGAAGCAGGCAGTAATGAAGGCCTAACATAGCTTCTCTTGGGAGAATTTTGAAAAATGTTTTTAAATGACGATAATAAATCACTGCAGCATTTTGCTGCAGCACTCATCTTTGTCTCACTTCAGTTGCCATTGCTCACCAGTGACGAAGGAAACTAACTAGCTAATTGTAGCCCTGCATAATCCAGGTTAAAGCCCTCTCACACACCTATTAAGCACACTTAAATGATAAAATATATGTGAATTTACCACTCTTGAATAATAATCACAGTTTATTAATAAACAAAAGGAATGTGAGTCATGTTCTAGCCTTTAGCCTGTTTGTCAGGCTGCCACCACAACTATGTTTGTTGTCGGGCCACCTCCATCTTCACTAAAGCGGCTACTTATGATCGTATATTAACTTGTGTTCACCTCACTGCAAGTTTTGAATGCGGAAAGTTTAATGTTAATACTTCCGCGACTATACAGGGCACACAAGATGACAGGGTCTGTCATCTTGCATGAGGTCATGACAAGCCCATCCTGTCTTTACTGCTTACTCTGTTCATGTACTGTATACTGTACTGGATGCTGTTTTACAAACCCCATTTCCATATGAGTTGGGAAATTGTGTTAGCTGTAGATATAAACGGAATACAATTATTTGTAAATCCTTTTCAACCCATAATCATATTGGAGGGGTGTTCACATTGAACAAAGGCAAGATATTTGATGTTCAAACTCATAAACTTTTATTTTTTTTGCAGATAATAATTAACTTAGAATTTCCTGGCTGCAACACGTGCCAAAGTAGTTGGGAAAGGGCATGTTCACCAACGTGTTACATCACCTTTTCTTTTTATAACACTCAATAAACGTTTGGGACCTGAGGAAACTAATTGTTGAAGCTTTGAAAGTGGAATTCTTTCCCATTCTTGTTTTAGGTAGAACTTCAGTCGTTCAACAGTCCGGGGTCTCCGGTGTCGTATTTTACGCTTTATAATGCGCCACACATTTTTGATGGGAGACAGGTCTGGAATGCAGGTGGGCCAGGAAAGTACCCGCACTCTTTTTTTTTTTTACAAAGCCACGTTGTTGTAACACTTGTCATGCTGAAATAAGCAGGGGCGTCCATAATAACGTTGCTTGGATGACAACATATGTTGCTCCAAAACCTGTATGGACCTTTCAGCATTAATGGTGCCTTCACAGATGTGTAAGTTACCCATGCCTTGGGCACTAATGCACCCCCATATCATCACAGATGCTGGCTTTTGAACTTTGCGCCTATAACAATCCAAATGGTTATTTTCCTCTTTGTTCTGGAGGACACCACGTCCTCTATTTCCAAATATAATTTGAAATGTGGACTCGTCAGACCACAGAACACCTTTCCACTTTGCATCTGTCCATCTTATGTCAGCCAAGCGGGCGGCGTTTCAGGATATTGTTGATAAATGGGTTTGGCTTTGCGTAGTAGAGCTTTAACTTGCACTTACAGATGTAGCAACAAACTGTAGTTACTGACAGTGGTTTTATGAAGTGTTCCTGAGCCCATGTGGTGATATCTTTTACACACTGATGTCGGTTTTTGATGCAGTACCGCCTGAGGGATCAAAAGTAATATCACTTATGTGCAGTGATTTCTCCAGATTCTCTGAACTTTTTGATGATTTTACGGACCGTAGATGGTAAAATCTCTAAATTCCTTGTAATAGCTCGTTATTTGTTTACAAAGTGGTGACCCTCACTCCATCCTTGTTTGTGAATTACTTAGCATTTCATGGAAGCTGCTTTTATACCCAATCATGGCACCCAACTGTTCCCAAATAGCCTGCACACCTGTGGGATGTTTCATATAAGTGTTTGATGAGCATTCCTCAACTTTATCAGTATTTATTGCCACCTTTCCCAACTTCTTTGTCACGTGTTGCTGGCATGAAATTCTAAAGTTAATGATTATTTGCAAAAAAAAATGTTTAGCGGTTTGAACATCAAATATGTTGTCTTTGTAGTATATTTCACTGAATATGGGTTGAAAATGATTTGCAAATCATTGTATTCCGTTTATATTTACATCTAACACAATTTCCCAACTCATATGGAAACGGGGTTTGTATTATGCTGTACATTTAATGCTTCACTGTTAAATATTCATACCTGATAATCAAGTTGGGTGAGTGGGCTGTCTTTTCTGTAGAATAAAACGGCCTCTTAGAAACAAAAAAATATGAAATACATTTTGTTGACCAAAACTCCACAAATGTGTGGGGCTCCAGATGCTAAATCATAAATTTACTTTATTGAAAACTAGTTTAGAATTATCTATAAAGTACTTGAAATAATATCGTCTGTAGTTGCAGCGTATGGGACCATTTTAGAATTTAGTGATTAAAAATGCAGAACATTTGGTGCCTGTATTGAGCAACATTATTTGTTCAATAGTGCTTTGCAGCAGTAAAAACATTAACAATTCTCCCTTTGCCTTAACAGCAACAACAGCTGATCGATTTTACAGAATAGACAGAGCACAGGTAAGTCTAATTCTATCCGTACATGCATGCGGTATACATTCTCCCCTGCTATAAAACTCTCGTTTCATCAGGAACATCTCAACTATGTATCAGAAATCTCACATGAGGAACTTTTTATCTTGGACACTGAACTAATTATAAGAACGTCTCCAACTGCCGTACCTGATTTGGTTCATCCTTTA
This sequence comes from Nerophis ophidion, assembly GCF_033978795.1. Classification (NCBI taxonomy): domain Eukaryota; kingdom Metazoa; phylum Chordata; class Actinopteri; order Syngnathiformes; family Syngnathidae; genus Nerophis; species Nerophis ophidion. The sequence continues at coordinate 38,087,405 of NC_084616.1, read as the reverse complement.
TCCAACTTGGCGAACTACGGGTAGGTACAATATTATCCTTTAAACTGCTTACATATTTGGTGTGGCATGACCCAGCCTCATGCACTAAAGGGAAGTTACTATTTGAGTCCCTGCTGATTTCGTAAGTTGCACCCGGCACCCGCAAATACAAGAACAATCTAACATTTTCATCAAAGATTCTCCTCATTCATCATCTCCTCAGTGCAGTCTTTAAAGCAGTGTTCTTTGAAGGTGAACTGCACTTTTTAAATTTTGCCTAACGTTCACAATCATTACGAGAGAGAAGAAGAAGTTTTTGGGTTATTTTGCTTTCTATCATACAAATCGGCTTGTTCTTGGTGACGAGCAATGGAGCCAAAGGGAGCAATCAATTCTACCACTAAATCAATTTAAAAAGGCATTAAAAAACCAACAGCAATACTTGATTTACGTTCCGTAACTTGTATAATAACCAAATTGTAGCGACATAGTTATTGTAAGAGCAAACACTGAGGAACACTTTTTCTACTAACATATTCTATTATGAATGTACTATGGGCAGCAGGGTGTTACAGGGGTTTGTGCATGTGCCTCAAAGGCAAAGGTCCTGAGTAGTCCTCAATTCAATCCCAGGCTCAGGATTTTTCCGTGGGAAGTTTGCATGTTCTCCCCGTGACTGCGTGGGTTCCCGCTGGGTACTCCGGCTTCCTCCCACCGCCAAAAACATGCACTTTGGGGATAGGTTGATTGGCAACATTAAATTGGCCCTAGTGTGCGAATGTGAGTGTGAATGTTGTCTGTCCATCTGTGTTGGCCCTGTGATGAGGTGGCGACTTGTCCAGGGTGTATCTTGCCTTCCGGCCGAATGCAGCTGAGATAGGCTCCAGGACCCCCCGTGATCCCAAAAGGGACAAGGGGTAGAAAATGGATGGACTAACATAGTGGTGTGCTACGGTATTATTAATTATGGGTAAGCACACCATTTATGTCGAAATAGCTTGTCTTGAAGTTCCACATTTTGTAGCTTAGATTCACTTTCACCTCACTCTCTCGGCTTCCGTCTGCTCCAACGTCCCATTCTTACTTCGTACTGGCCTCTACAAGCAATAGTTCATCTTCCATTAATTCAGATTCAAAAAGAGAAGGTTGTGAACTGTAAATGGAAATAAATGTTCCAAAAAATTTGTTCTGGCAATGTTAAAAATGACCAAAATCGGTAAATATTGAACATGTTACATATTGTTATGAATGTGTTGTTACTACATTGTATATAGACTTGAAGTGTGTATACAAAATGTTTAAATTGTTTTAGTGGGCTTCGAAGGCTACAACAGTGACTCCCATTAGCCGCATCTTTCAAGCGTGTTTTATCATGTGTAAATTAAAAAAAAAAAAAAAAAAAAGCCGTCTGTTCCTGTCCCTAAAATGATTGTGAACGGTAGGCAAAATTCCCCTTTAAGTTTGACAGGGGGAATCGTGTTTTTGGGTTCTGCCTCTAACCATGGTAAGATGATACCAAATAACTACTGTTTGATTTCATCAATGAAATTATATATAGGCCTTTAAATGTGCCTTCAATAATTTGGAACATTGAGGGTGCTGAAAAGTATGTTAGCAATATTTTTCTCTGTGACTCTGGTCACAGATTCCATGTGATAATCATCACACTCCTTCCATGTAATTTTGGGCTGATCTCTCAATATGTAATTTTGGGCTGATCGCTCAGCATTCTCAGAATCATCCTGAGCCCACAAGGTTTGATCTTGCATTAAACTCAAAAGCATTAGGTGATCGACTACTGTCAGTGGTCTTTATCTCATCAAGATTCTTGCTGCAGGGGCAAGACGACTTTTTGTGCTTCATTGGTACACATTGCAACTGGTCTGTGGGGGTCCGAATTCTTGTTGTTTGGTAATGCCTAATACTTAATTCTAGGGATGGGAATTAATACAATTTGTATATTCCAATTCTACTTTGGTTTTTTTGCGATTCTCATTTCGACTCTCATTTGGAAAAAGGAGGTTCAAATAGGCGATAACCAATAACTTTGTTTAGTTAAGAAGTTCTTTAGTTAAGAAACATGACTGTACAAATTCAGCAATGAACTCATTACAGGCCCATAGTATTCTTTTGTGCTTCTTTTGGAGATGGCACACAAGTGACAAATGTTCAAAATAGAAGGTTGTTTTGTTGCAGGTATGTATCTTGTGGTTATTTATTTGGTGGGTGGCTGCGACTCTTGTGTTGTTTTAAATATAAACTGCTCAGTGATGGCTAGTCTCGCGCGACACCCGGTCAATATATCTACGCCTATTCTCATCTCCATTAATAAAGTAAATGGTATGTGACTTGAAATAAAAAAAATGTTCACAGGGGGTACATCACTGAAAAAAGGTTGAGAACCACTGGATTAGGACACCTGATTCTGATCATTTGGATGGGTGGCCAAATACTTTTGGAAATATAGTGTATATTCTGCCCTAATTATCTGAACCCTTTTACGGCTCGGAGTTTGGACCGCTGAACGTGTGATTAATGCGGCCCTTAACACATACACATGCTTGGATACTGGATGTTCCCACATTTTCAGTTACTGGTGATGTAATGGCTGTGTCTAATTAGTAGTGTCCGTTTTGAGCCTCACATTGAACACAAAGGCAACCAGCATGAGGTTCTTGGAGGCTGTATAAGAGAGTTGCATGCTGGCATCCGTATAGAGAAAATGGTGTCGTTGGTGCTGTGGGATCAAATTGGCTCACCCTGATAGATGGCAGTTGGGAGTGTTGAGCCTGTTAGAGGCATGAAGCGAGCCTGCATAATTCTAATCCCTTATGTGTTTATGCCTGTTTGTGTGCATATGTTTGCATTATTTACACTTTTACTATGCTGGAGAGAACAGAGCAACGTTATTCTTTGACGAAAATTGCATGTGTGTACGTGTATGTGTGTCTGCCTGCGGGCACATGTGTGCATCAATTCTTTTAAGATTGCCCGGCCCCAATATGAAATCCCTTTTTTTAGATATGTGCAAAAAATAGGCACCCACATGAGTTATTACATACCCATACAGATGCAATTCTAATTTGGTGTAGTAGATAATTTGATAAAACATTTTATTTGATTAGATTATTTTCAGTTTTCTCACCAACTATTTTTTTGTTTTGTATTCATGCCTTTTTGCGGATGTTAATTTGATAAATACACATTTCAGTAGAACATTTTTTGTACAGCTTTGTTTGTTCATTGATTAGGGCTGTATGTAATGGATTAATTATGCTAATTGAGTACAGAAAAGCTCACAAGGCTTATATCATTTCATTCCCACACAATTAAATATTTTTGCACTTGTAACGCGAAAGCAAGACAACTTATATTATTTTTGACACTCAAATGTGTGTGGCATTTATTTGAACAAAGTGCAGAAGTTTCTGTTTTACATAAAGTGACTCAAAATGGCGGTCACAACAAACCCCCAACTTTGGGTAAAACTCTGGAGGGTCACTTAAAGTGGCCACATCGAATGACTCACTCTTAACTGCATATATGAATGGTGAACAAGAACAACATTGTTATGTGCACAATAGAACAATGGCAGTGAATAATGACGACGAAGTCAGGTAAACAGGTGTAGTGAATTATGTCCTTAAAGCAAACGCGACTCATGTCACCCCAGAATTCGCCATCACAAAAAAACAAAACAGTCAATGGACAGGGGCACGGACGGGCCGACCAGACTGGGTGCCCCAGACTGGTACAAGCAGCGGGGAGTCTGCAGGGAGCACAGGCAGGGCATCTTCACTATCGAAGGTCCAGGGGACCCGCGGAGAAGGATGCAAAACCTTATTACGGGGCCCAGGCGGTGGTAACCGGCTGTCTAGAATCCAAGTGGAGATCCAAATGGGCCGCTTTAAGCCGTGATTCGTTCAGACCGACCCCCGCCATCCAACACGTAATGCTTGTGTCCGCTCTCCAGGACGTGAAATGGCCCATTGTAAGTAGGCTGAAGGGGGGGCCTCGGTAGGTGTCGTGGTGAATTAAAACAAATGCCGCCCTTAGTAAAGGAGCAGGAACATGAGACTGCATAAGGCCGTTTTGGGAAGTGGGGATGGGGGCAATAACTTTGGCGTCATCAAGAAAAACAGCTCCCTGCTCGCCGATGGACCAAGGTGCCGTAGTGTTAAGAATAAAGTCGCATAGCACTCGCAAAGGCTCGCCATACACCAACGCTGCCGAGAAAGACTGCAGGTCTTCGTTGGGGGCAGTCCGAAGCCCCAGCATCACCCGAGGGAGTTTGTCAACCCCGCCGCTGTCTTTTAGGGACGCCCTGAGCGCTGCCTTCATGGACCGGTGAAACCACTCACACATACCATTGGCCTGTGGGTGATACACCATTGTGTGGTGGAGTTTCACTCCCAAATTGTCTGCCACAGCAGCCCAGAGCTCAGAAGTGAACTGGGAGCCCCATTCGGATGAGATGTCTGACGGGGTACCGAAATGGGCAACCCACGTCCCAATAAACACGTGCGCCACCTCTGCAGAGGTGGCTGACGTCAGAGGTACTGCCTCCGCCCAGCGGGCGGCGCCCTTTCTAGCGCTGGCATGCCACGCATGTGGCAGCCCAGTCCCTAACGTCCTTTTTCAGTCCAGACCAGACAAATTTTGCAGCTACCAGCCACTGGGATGGTTTCCTCCAAAAGAGGGAAAGGCTATGGATTGAGTCGAACACCCGCCATCTCCAAATAGCATTCACAAGGGGCCGTGGCCGACCTGTATTGATGTCACAAAGGAGCGTAACATCTGTGTCCACAAATGGAACTTTAGATAGCTGTAGCCCTGTGGCTGAAGCCTTTAGCTAGCTAGCTGCTAAGCTAACAAACCTAACACGGAGAAAGGCAGCGCCGGTCTGAAGGAAGCTACTCCCCCGCCACCGTGACCACCACGTCCCAAAGACAGGTGGCACTCCATTCGGCAACAGAAAGTACTGTGAGTATGGCTTCCTGCGCTTCGTGCACCTTACTCACGGATAGGTTGGCTCTGCTAGAGAGCCATGTCCGCCAGTGTAATTTTGTAACCTGAGATGTTGCGGACACATCTGCTAGCGTTAGCTGTAGCGAGCTAACTAGCCCAGCCTGTAGCAACCCTAAGCGGCCTACAAGCTACGGTGTACCGGTTGAGACGGATAACAGATTTAGCCCTTTAGCTAGTCCTACACCCGTCTACCGACCACCACACTTTAGTCATTAGGGACTCCATCACCCGAAACATAAAGCTGAGCAAACCAGCCACAATTAAGTGTGTTCCCGGGGCCACAGCACCTGACATTGAAGCTAATCTTAGGGAGCTAACTCGCAACAGGCCTAGTAAACACGTATGACAGGTCAATCGCACCACTAGTTATGTAAACATAGTTGTAATGTTGGCTCCAATGACACTAGGATGAGACAGTCAGAGATTACAAAGAGAAACCTAAACCAGGACTTGTAATCTCGCTAGAAAGATGTCCAGGATTCGAGTAATTGTCTCTGGCCCCCTGCCTGCGAGATGCAATGATGAGAGATATAGCAGATTAGTCTCGCTTAATAAGTTGCTGGCTTGCTTCTGTAGACAACAGGGACTAACATATATTGATAATTGGCCCTCTTTCTGGGGCAAACCTGGATTGCTGATGGGAGACGGCCATCACCCTAACCGGGAAGGCGCTATCATCTTGTATAAGAACATAGATTTCTGTTTAAGTCACACTTGACTAACTGCACTAGAGCAAGTCCGGTCACAGGCAATTACAGAGCCTGCTAGTCTGGGTGAGGAGTCAGTTAAATTAGAACTAGCCAGCGCCAGGCTAGATAATCCCTGTACACATAGCAATTCCCTTAGAATAATACACAACTCACATAATGTTTTTCCTGCTATGACTGTGTCAGAGTTGGACATGCGTTCTACTGAGGTGGCACATTATGATGCATTCAGTTTATCGCAGCACCAAGAAAACAATCGGAAAATTCCCGTCATATCAATTCCTAGATATGGTCGTAATTATTTTAAGTGAACTTTGCATAATAAGCGAAACATTATTAATATTGCTACTACGGATAATTTGATTAAAAACTCCTTAAAACAGCCCACTACCTATAATATGGGCTTTTTAAAAATAACATCATTGTCTCCCAAAACATTATTGGTTAATGAGGTCATCAGAGACAAAAATCTTAACGTATTCGGTCTCAGTGAAACCTGGCTTAAACCAGACTATTTTTTTGCGCGAAATGAGGCATCTCCTCCTAACTATACGAATGCGCATATTGCCTGTCCCCTTAAAAGGTGTGGGGTGTTGCACTAATATAAAACAAAAACTTTAACCTTAGTCCTAACCTTAATAATAAATATTAATCGTTTGATATGCTTACTATGAGGTCTGTCACACCGCTGCCTCTATACCTGGCTGTTATCTACCGCCCCCCAGGGCCCTATTCGGACTTTATCAGTGAATTCTCAGAGTTTGTTGCTGATCTAGTGACACACGCCAATAATATAATTATAATGAGGGACTTTAATATCCATATGAATACCCCATCGGACCTACCGTGCGTGGCGCTCTAGACTATAATTGATAGCTATGGTCTTACACAAATAATAAATGAACTCATGCATAGCAACGGTAATACGATAGACCTAGTGCTTGTCAGGTTATCACCCTTTCCATAGTTATGATACTCCCGATCATTACCTTAGAAAATTATAAGTTCAGACTCATGTTCGGCAAGCTAAAAATAACTGCTATAGCAGCTGCAACATTAATGCTGCCACAACGACAACTCTTGCTGGCCTACTGCCCTCGGTAAATTATGTGGGCTCTATTGATAACCTCACTAACAACTTTAACTACACCCTGCGCAAAACCATTGACGGTATAGCACCACTGAAGTTAAAAAAGGCTCCAAAAAGGCGTACCCCATGGTTTACAGAAGAAACTAGAGCTCAGAAATGATCATGTAGAAAGCTGGAACGCAAATGGTGTGCGACTAAACTTGAGGTTTACCATCAAGCATGGAGTGATAGTTTAATAACTTATAAACGCATGCCTACCTTAGCTAAAGCTAAATATTACTCAAATCACATCCACCTTAATAAAAACGATCCTAATTTTTTCTTTAGTACGGTAGCATCGCTAACACTACAAGGGATTCCTTCCAGTAGCTCCACCCACTCGGCAGATGACTTTATGAAATGATTTAATAAGAAAATTTAACTCATTAGAAAGGAGATTAAAGACAATGCGTCCCAGCTACATCTGAGTTCTATTAACACAGATACGACTGTACTGTATATACAGCGGATACTTTCCTCCAGAATAGTTTCTCTTGTTTTGATGAAATAACATTAGAAGAATTGTTACAACGTGTAAATGGAATAAAACAAACATGTTTACTTGACCCACTTCCTGGGAAACTTATCCAGAAGCTCTTTCTATAATTAGGTCCATCAGTGCTAAATATTATAAACTTATCACTTTCCTCTGGCACTGTTCCCCAAGCATTCAAAAAAGCGGTTATTCATCCTCTCCTTAAAAGACCTAACCTAGACCCTGACCTCATGGTAAACTACCGACTGGTGTCTCACCTTTCCTCTATTTCAAAAATCCTCAAAAAAATTGTTGCAGAGCGGCTAAATGACCACTTAGCGTCTAACAATCTATGTGAAATCTTTCAATCCGGTTTCAGGGCAAATCACTCTACGATGACAGCCCTCGCAAAAATGACTAATGATCTATTGCTAACGATAGATTCTGATGCGTCATCTATGTTGCTGCTCCTCGATCTTAGCGCTACCTTCGATACTGTCGATCATAATATTTTATTAGAGCGTATCAAAACACGAATTGGTATGTCATACTTAGCCCTGTCTTGGTTTAACTCCTATCTTACTGACAGGATGCAGTGTGTCTCCCATAATAATGTGACCTCGGACTATGTTAAGGTAACGTGTGGAGTTCCCCAGGGTTCGGTCCTTGGCCCTGCACTCTTCAGCATCTACATGCTTCCGCTAGGTGACATCATACGCAAATAACGGTGTTAGCTTTCACTGTTATGCTGATGACACCCAGCTCTACATGCCCGCAAAGCTTACCAACACGCCGGATTGCAGTCATTTGGAGGCGTGTCTTAATGAAATTAAACAATAGATGTCCGCTAACTTTTTGCAACTCAAGGCCAAAAAAACAGAAACGCTGATTATCGGTCCTGCTAGACACCGACCTCTATTTAATAATACAACTTTAACATTTGACAATCAAACATTTAAACAAGGCGACTCGGTAAAGAATTTGGGTATTATCTTCGACCCAACTCTCTCGTTTGAGTCACACATTAAGAATGTTACTAAAACGGCTTTCTGTCATCTCCGTAATATTGCTAAAATTCGCTCCATTTTGTCCACTAACGACACCGAGATCATTATCCATGCGTTTCTTACGTCTCGTCTCGATTATTGTAACGTATTATTTTCGGGTCTTCCCATGTCTAGCATTAAAAGATTACAGTTGGTTCAAAATGCGGCTGCTAGACTTTTGACAAGAACAAGAAAGTTTGATCATATTATGCCTATACTGGCTCACCTGCACTGGCTTCCTGTGCACTTAAGATGTGACTTTAAGGTTTTACTACTTAAGTATAAAATACTACATGGCCTATCTTAACCGAATGTATTGTACCATATGTACCGGAAAGAAATCTGCGTTCAAAGGACTCCGGCTTTTTAGTGATTCCCAGAGCCCAAAAAAAGTCTGCGGGCTATAGAGCGTTTTCTGTTCCACACATTGTTCACTGCCCTTTAGATATGACTCAGTAGAAGCATTTAAGTCTCACCTTAAATATCATTTGTATACTCTAGCCTTTAAAAAGACTCACTTTTTAGACCGGTTGATCTGCCGTTTCTTTTCTTTTTCTCCTCTGTCATCATCATTGTCACTGTCACCGACATCCCACTGGGGTAAGTTTTCCTTGCCCTTATGTGGGCTCTACCGAGGATATCGTTGTGGTTTGTGCCGCCCTATGAGACACTAGTGATTTAGGGCTATATAGATAAACACGGATTGATTGATTGAATGATTGATTATCCAAAGTATGCATCATAGTGTTTGTAGCCACTTGTCAACAACAACACAGATCCAACATCATTAAAATAGGAAAATAAAAAGAAGAAGGCAAAAAAAAAGTCGATAATAGAAATAATACAGACAAAGTGCAAACTAAAAAAAGCCAATAATAATAACACAGACAAAGTGCAGACTAAATAAAATTTGTAAAAACTAAACATGGGAACACGATTGCTGCTCAACTAGCCATAATTGTGTTTGTTTTTTGAAAGTGACAAGTGCAGTTATACTTTTCTAAGTGTCAGGTAAAGAGTCTGGGCAAAAGATGTTCTACGGAATGGAACGCAACAGTTGCCTTTTGACATTTCTCTGATGGTAGATCTGGTACCACTTTGCAGTGTTGTAATTGCCTTGCAGAGCAATTGGGGAGCAGAGTTATTTAAGCATTTAAAAAAACAGTTTGACTGTGTGTAACAAAATAAAATTGGTAAAACTTAAAATATTGTATTTGGTTAAAATTTGGCAATGATGATATCGTATACTCTTCTTGTCTAGGACTTTCAAGGCGCGGTTATAAAGACACTCAATGGTCTTGACTGAGGACTGGTGTGCCTGCGACCATGTAGTTACGCCATAAGATATGTGTAAAAGAATCATTGAATTCATAAAAGTAAAAGCACAGCTGAAAGTTAAGCGGTTTGTTAAAATCTTAAAACAGCCTAGGTTTGCCTTCAGCGTTTTACACATTTTCTTAATGTGACTTTTAAAATTCAGCTGATAGTCTATGATTATGCCCAAATATTTGACTTCAGGTACTTGTTCAATTACCTCCTCATTAATTTTTATATTCAGGTTTGTTTGAAGTAGCTTTTTTATGGAGAAGCAGACAGAGTTAGTATTTTTAGTGTTCAGGGTTAAACAGGATGGTATTTAGCTTTTCAGCAACTAGACAGGTTTTACCAGATGTATATACGACTTTGTCATCCACAAATCTATATCTGTGCATACATCTGGTAGGTCATTGATGTATAGACTGAATAGTATCGGTCAAGACACTACCCTGAGGTTTCCCTGTTTCAATTTTGCGGAAGGAAGATCTCACATTATTAATGGTGACACATTGTTCACTGCCTTTTAGATATGACTCAAACCAGGACAATGACTGTTTGGATAAGTTGAATTTAGTTAGTTTTAAAATTAAAATGTCATGAATGACTTATTAAATGTTTTTTAAGTCTAGACATACTGCACCGACTACATGTCCTTTGTCAAGGGAATGTTTGATCTTTTCAGTTAAAAAACAAGTGGTAGATTCTGTAGAATGGTTACATCTGAATCCGAATTGCAGGGGATTCAAATAGTGATTTTTCTCAAGATGGTGCATTAGTTGTTCCGAAACAATCTTTTCCAGGCCTTTAGATAAAACTGGAAGAAGGCTCATAGGTCTGTAGTTAGATGTCAATCCAGCATCACCTGATTTTAAAAGTGATATTACCTGTGCAGTTTTCCATCCATCTGGGAATTGCCCAGTTTTAATGGAAATTTTAATAAGACGGGTAAGAGGCTGTATAAGGATGCCGCTATATTTTTTAAGAAAAGCTGTGTCTAGGTTATACATATCCTTTGAGTATGTGGTGTTTAGGTCATGTATGGCATTTAAGACAGTTGTCTTAGTAACCTCCTTGAGCTGAAATGAGCTGTATTGTTTATCAGGTATGTCTGTTGTTTCGTCATCATTAGTCATGCAAGAGAAACCCGAGGAAAAGTTTTTGACAGATTCTATAAAGAACTCATTATACTCATTTGAGACTTGTGTACAATCAGTAATGATTTTGTCACCTACTTTAAGTTTATATTGGGTTTGGGTGGTGTTACCCTCTGGGTTTAATAAGTTATGTACTGCAGTCGTTTCCAGATCATTTTGCCCTTTCCTTTGGCCTCTAAAAGCATGTGAATGTAATAGTTTGATTGGGAGCTCTTTAACTACTTGATTACGCAAGCCCTCAAATATTTTCAAATCGGTGTCACTACGAGTTTTGTTAAAAGTTTTTAAGGCATAATCTATCTTTTTCATTAATTTCCGGGTATCATCATTAGTCCATGGTAACTGAAATTTTCAGTGTTTTTTTTTTCGCTTTTTAATAAATTTATCAATAATGCGTCCGATAGTAAACATTAGCTGATTACAACAGGCGTGTACTTGGTCATGTTGTTGGAGCTTGTCCCAATTAATACCCTTCAATTCGTTTTCAAATGCAAATGATCTCAAGTTGAAAAGTTTTCTGATCTTTACTTTTAAACCTCGTCAGATGTTTCTTTGTGAGTTTTCTTGCAGCTAATGTCAGATTATGATCTGACAAGCCGGTGACTAGATTGTACGTTTTTATGATTCTGTCAGGCTTGTTTGTGAGGATTAAATCAATTAGTGAATGAGTGTTTTTAGTGATACGTGTATGGGTTTCTACCTTCTGACTAAAGTCATGTTTAGATGTGAGGTCTTTCAGTTTTTTTCTGCAGTGTTTGTCTAGCCAGTTTAAGTTGAAGCCTCCAAAGACAAGTACTTCACTATTATTCATTAAAATTCTTAAACAGTACATCTAAGTCTTTGCATAGCGTTTCAGCGCACGCAGATGGAGGGCTGTATACCACCATTACATTGAATAGCATGTTTTGTGATAGTGTGACATTAATACATAAACATTCAGTAGATATATCAGCAGTCAGGGGAATTTCCTTTGCATTAAGTGAGTCCTTGACATATATCAGTACGCTCCCTCCCCTTCCCACAGTTCGGTCCCTTCTAAAACATTTATATCCCGGAACACTGATTGTATGCTGGTTGAAATGTTATCATACAGCCATGTTTCACTAATGCATAGAAAATCAAGATTGGACTTGGACAGTAATAATCTGATTTCATCACTCTTGGGAACTAGGCTTCGGATGTTTAAAGGCCTACTGAAACCCACTACTACCCATCACACAGTCTGATAGTTTATATATCATTGATGAAATATTAACATTGCAACACATGCCAATACGGCCTTTTCAGTTTGCTAAATTACAATTTTAAATTTCCCGGGAGTTTCGTCTTGAAAATGTTGTGTAATGATGACTTGTAATGATGACGTGTACGCAAGACGTCACAGGTTTTAAGGAAATATGAGCGCTGCACACACACACAGCTCAAAGTGGTCTGCTTTAACGGCATAATTACACAGTATTTTGGAGATCTGTGTTGCTGAATCTTTTGCAATTTGTTCAATTAATATTGGAGAAGTCACAGTAAAAGATGGATTTGGGAAGCTTTAGCCTTTAGCCACACAAACACATGGTAATTCCTTGTTTGAAATTCCTGGAGGTGAAACTTTCCTATGGATCAGAGCGTGGTCAAGCCAACATGGATCCCGACCAAATGTCAACCAGCAGGTTTCGGTGAGAAATTTGTGGTTAAAAAGTCAGTTCTTACCGGAGAAAAGCTGAGCTTGTGCCGCTCATAGCTGCCGTTGACTCCCCTGAGACACTGCGCGTCAAGACACCCGTGGAGACAACCTTCCACCTGTCAGGTACTATTAAACTCACTAAAACACTAGCAACACAATAGAAATATAAGGGATTTCCCAGAATTATCCTAGTAAATGTCTCTAAAAACATTCCCAATGCAATCGCGTTTTTTTTTTAACTTATTTTTTTTAATCGTTTTTTTTTTTCTATCAATATCCTCAAACAGGAATCTTTCATGCTCGCTCAAATTAATGGGGAAATTGTCGTTTTCTCGGTCCGAATAGCGCTTTTTGTTGGAGGCTCCCCTTAAAATAATGTGAATGTGTGAGAAGCCCCCACAATAACAAAAATTCAACTCAATACTTTATAATATAACCTTTGTTGGCAATAACAGAGGTCAAACGATTACTATAGGTCTTTACCAGGTTTGCACACACAGTAGCTGGTATTTTGGCCCATTCCTCTATGCAGATCTTCTCGAGAGCAGTGATGTTTTGGGGCTGTCGCCGAGCAACACAGACTTTCAACTCCCTCCACAGATTTTCTATGGGGTTGAGGTCTGGAGACTGGCTAGGCCACTCCAGGACTTTCAAATGCTTCTTATGGAGCCACTCCTTCGTTTCCCGGGTGGTGTGTTTTGGATCATTGTCATGCTGGAAGACCCAGCCACGTTACATCTTCAAAGCTCTCACTGATGGAAGGAGGTTTTGGCTCAAAATCTCACAATACATGGCCCCATTCATTCTTTCCTTAACACGGATCAGTCGTCCTGTCCCCTTAGCAGAAAAACAGCCCCAAAGCATGATGTTTCCACCCCCATGCTTCACAGTAGGTATGGTGTTCTTGGGATGCAACTCAGTATTCTTCTTCCTGAGTTTATACCAAAAAGTTTTATTTCGGTTTCATCTGACCACATGACATTCTCCCAATCCTCTGCTGTAGCATCCATGTGTCTCTGGCAAACTTCAGACGGGCCTGGACATGCACTGGCTTAAGCAGGGGGACACGTCTGGCACTGCAGGATTTGATGCCCTGTCGGCGTAGTGTGTTACTGAGGGTAAACTTTGTTACTTTGGTCCTAGCTCTCTGCAGGTCATTCACCACCCCCGTGTGGTTCTTGGATTTTTGCTCACCGTTTTAATGATCATTTTGACCCCACGGGATGAGATCTTGCTTGGAGCCCCAGATCGAGGGAGATTATCAGTGGTCTTGTATGTTTTCCATTTTCTGATAATTGCTCCCACAGTGGATTTTTTTCACACCAAGCTGCTTGCCTATTGTAGATTCACTCTTCCCAGTCTGGTGCAGGTCTACAATTATTTTCATGGTGTCCTTCGACAGCTCTTTGGTCTTGGCCATAGTGGAGTTTGGAGTCTGACTGTTTAAGGCTGTGGACAGGTGTTTTTTATACAGATTGACAGCAGGCAAGCGTGATCATGCTTTTAAATGTCTGACAGTTGCTACCCTGAAACAATGGCATCCCGCCTACACTTTTTTTTTTTGCTGGTGCTGTTTACCAGCAAACTTTTTGTTAGCTCTTGTCAGACAACTTCACAGTGGAAACATGGACTTAAGACGTGTGCACTCCAGGGATACACTACTTTCCTTCCGGTCACGCCAGTTTACACAACCGGAACATTTACCAGCCGTGATCGACACACACCGATGCATGTCTGCTGCGGAAGCAAGGGAGGACAGGCAGGCGGGGCTTTTTTTCGAAAGCTAGCAAACCACCGCTGCCATCCATCATCCTAAGCAACGTGCAGTCATTGATTCCTCTGCTGCACTTGGATGGCTTTTCACTGGTACGTAATGACCACTCTGGCACGTTTGGCAAAAAGAAAGGATGAGGCGTTTGCATACATGTGAATGAAAAATGGTGCAGACAATATACATTAGACAGACAATATGCATATCACTGAGACCCCATTGCCTGCCAAGGGAGTTTGGAAAGATCATTATATGCGCTCTTTATTTACCCTCTATTGGCAATACAGGCAAAGCAGCTGCGCGCTTTGCAGAGTGTGCGCATGAACCGCTACAGCAATTTCAACCAGAGACTGCTACCGTAATATCAAGGGTGCAAATTCTGCAAAAGCGAGTGCCCCCTCTTTCTATCTCAGATCATAACACAGTACAAATAATCCCCTCATATAAAACAATCTTCAAACCATGCAAATGCGTGCATAACTCTGTTATTGTGTGGACAGATGATTCGATTGAGGCACTAAAAGGGTGTTTCTGGTGTATAGACTGGTCCATATTTCACACTCTAGACCTTATTGAGGCTACAGAGACTGTGACTGACTGTGTAATTCTGTGATGATAATGTAGTTGCCAAGAAAATTGTTATCATACATCCTAACAACAAACCTTATATAACAAAAGCAATGAAAAAGCGTATAAAAAGGAAAATACAAATTTCCTCCAGGGACTGCGGCTTCCTCCCACCTCCAGTGACATGCACCTGGGGATAGGTTGATTGGCTAAATTGGCTCTAGAGTGTGAATGTTTTCTATCTGTGTTGGCCCTGGTCCAGGTTGTACCCCGCATTCTGCCCGACTGCAGTTGGGATAGGCTCCAACTCCCCCTGTGTCTCTGAGAGAGACAAGCGGTAGAAAATGGATGGATGAAGGGAAGTGTTCAGTAATAAAGAGAGACCAAGTCTAACACAGACAAACAATGGAACATAGCCTCTCAACTTCAAATACTAAAAAACTCTGGGACACAATGATGTCAGCAACAAATATGAATCCTGTGAGAAAGCAAAATATCACCATGGATGAACAGCACAAGTCAAATGAGCTGAATGATTTTTATTTGAGATTTGACTCACATAATTTTCGTTTTGAGTGTGACATAGTGAGGCATTCATTGCCAGAAAGCGGTACCCCTGGGTGGCTGAAGGTGGCTCCGCATAGTCTTCTGCATCTTTTTCGTACTGTGCGAACCAATAAACCTACTGGGCCAGATGTAGTGCCGGCTTTTTTGATCAAAACCTGCGCAGATGAACTGACACCATAATGGAGTCCTATATTCCAGCGGTCATTACACACCCACATTGACCCAGCTCTGTGACAAGGTCAATAATAATAACACATGTGCCTAAAAAGCCTTGTGCTAAAAACAACAATGGTTTTCGCCCTGTAGCCTTGACCTCGATAATTGTTAAATGTTTTGAAAAATGTGTTTTGTCACTGCTCAAAACAGAAGTGCAGTCCAGTTTGCCTACAAACATGAACGAGAGAGAGAGAGAGAGTTTATGTAATAATAATAGATATTAATTTTCATCATAAGTGTACAGATACAGATGTTTCAGTTTTCAACAACATGACAGGACAATGAATTTGCTTTCATGAATCCATCCATTTTTTACAGCTTGTCCCTTTTTGGGTCGCGGGGGGTCGCTGTTTAAACACTAAGCGTTTTAAACAGCTCATCGCAAAAACAATATAAACACACTTTTAAAGACAATTTTAAAAAACTACCTGCTGTGCATTGGTGTCTTACCAGAGTTTGTATTTTGTAGGAATACAAAATGTGTATTTCTGTTGCAGCACTTGCATTCAGAGGGGGAGCTACTCTTCCGTATTTGGATACCAGTTTTCGCATTAATAACACAAAATGTGAATTGCTATGATCATGGTTTGATTGTCAAAGATTATAGGTGATGTAAAATTTTTGCTGATGACACCAATTTATTTTTATGTCGCACAAAAATCCTGAAGACCTTCAAACTATTGTCATTAATGAATTAGTCAAAGTAAATAATTGGTTCCAAACTACTAATTTATCCCTTAATATACATAAAACAAACGTTATTATATTTTGTTCAAATAGAAGCCGTAAAAACTTTGATAAGATACTGATCAAAATAAATGGTAAAGCAATTGAGAGAGTTGATAGAACTAAATTCCTTGGAGTAAACATAGATGGATTTACACATTTAAAAAAGCCATATTGAATATTTAATGAATAAATTATCTAAATATGTCTGTCTACTCTCAGAATTGAGGCACTTTCGTCCTCTTAACGCTCTCTTATTTCTATATCAGACTTTATTTGAACCACATAAACTATTGCAATGTCATATGGTATAACACATCCTAGTTAGCTTAAAAAACTGGAGATTCTACAGAAGAAATTCATCTGTGTTATATCATGGGCAAACTTTAATGCTCCCTCAGATCCTCTTTTTTATGCGTACAATCTTTTGAATTAAATTTTAGACTGCGCCAGCTCATTCCGGGGACCACTCCTTCTCAGAAGTAAATCGTCATTTAAAGTGTACTAGCTTTTGTATAGCCCAGGGGTCGGCAACCTTTACCACTCAAAGAGCCATTTCGACCCGTTTCACAAAATGAGGTTAGACAATGGGAGCCGCAACTATTCTCACCAATATCTGCTGGTGGTCACCCAGATGACAAGAATAAGGGCATGCTATGAAGCCATTGCCTTAAACACCTTCTACAACATGTACAAACTGCTTGCCAGTCCAACAACATGTTGTGAGAGGCTTCCGCAGATGCACGCACATGACTGGAAGGCTTACTGGGAGACACAGAGTACACTGACGGTTGTGATATAAACAACTTTAACACTCCTACTAATATGCGCCACATTGTGAACCCACACAAAAGAAGAATGACAAACACATTTCGGGAGAAAATCCTCACAGTGACACAACATAAACGCAATACAACAAATACCCAGAATCCTATGCATCCATGACAAACCCGACTATGTTATACACACAGCGAGCACCAAACCCCGCCCACCTTAACCACGCAGAGAGAGGGGGGGGTGTATAACATAGTCAGGTTGTGTCATGGATGCAAAGGATTCTTGGTATTTGTTGTGTTGCGTTTATGTTGTGTTACTGTGAGGATTTTCTCCCGAAATGTGTTTGTCATTCTTCTTTTGTGTGGGTTCACAATGTGGCGCATATTAGTAGGAGTGTTAAAGTTGTTTATATCACAACCGTCAGTGTATGCCTTGCAATCTCATACATGTGCCGATAGAAGCAGCGAAATGCATGTGTTCGGTCGGCACGCAAATAGCATTCCGTGAATGGCGGGCGTGATGACGTTCAAAAGGACGCAAATAGCATTCCGTGAATGGCGAGCGCGATGACGTTCAAGAGGACGTTAAGAGTAATATCATCACGGCATGCCCTTAATATTGTAGTCCGAGTGAAAATTGGAGAACGTTGACCCCGGGTGATGTCCGGGAGATGCATTGAATTCCGGAATCTCCCTGCAACAATCTGTGGGGTCAACGATTGTGCAGCTGAGCCGCGGGTTGCCGACCCCTGGTATGGCCTGTAGAGGTCCGATGATCTGGAATGAGATTGTTAGCCTTATTAAAGAATGACATCCTTTAAAAAGTGTTTTAAGTTAATGTTTTTGTTATGTTTTGCTTAGGAAATTTAGCACACCTCTCACTGCTGAGGATTTCACATTATTTTTTATAATTTTGGTTTTGACCTCTGTATGTATGATAAGATTATCAAAAATCTCCAAGATGCAAATTTTTTATCAAATGTTAATAAAATATCGAGACTGATTGGGTGGATTCAGAGATTCCTTCTTTATTACTGTCAACCTGTTGGTAGGTTGGTATGAAAATGTAAATGGTAGATTTTGAAATGAATTTTATTGTACTGTATTTTGAATATTATATGGTGGTGTATATTGTAACTGTGTGTTGCTTTAGGGATGACCTCTGATATGACAAAAGAAACATGTAAAATGTATTATACATTTATATCTAAAAGGGACAAGCGGTAGGAAATGGATGGATGGGATCAATGGACGGATCTGTAAATAAAAGAATCAGTAAAACAGTAAAAAACATATTTGAAAAAACATGATCGTATTGTAAGACGATTTTTTATTGTTTTGGTGGTAGCGCTATGATTGTGAAACCACGTTTGATTAGTATGAGAAGAGACTTGACAAAAAGTGGCTCAAGACTTCCTATCTGCTGTCTTTTTTTCTGCTGATCTTTTCTGCCATCTTACTAAAGCAGTTTGAGTAACAATCTATATTTGATGTTATTAATGCACTCAGTTTTAATATAAACACAGAGTTGAAGCTCCTCCTCTCTACAAGCAGCAAATGCCATAGCAGTGTTCACTCAAATGATGTCGTCTCAAGGTAAAATTGCTGAACGACTTGCCATAGCCTTGGATCTGAGATTTCCAAAGAGTTTCCTTGTTCAATTCTGCTAGCTATTTTCGAGCTTGTGGCTTAACAGTAGCCGGACGCTATTTCATATCCCCGCACTACGGAACAGCCAGAGGGTCAAAAA
>NC_084616.1:37748519-37766019 GCF_033978795.1 Nerophis ophidion | reverse complement strand
GCGCTTTGACACTACTTCCACATTTACCCATTCACACACTGATGGAGGGAGCTGCCGTGCAAGGCGCTAACCAGCACCCATCAGGAGCAAGGGTGAAGTGTCTTGCTCAGGACACAACGGACGTGACGAGGTTGGTACTAGGTGGGGCTTGAACCAGGGACCCTCGGGTTGCGCACGGCCACTCTTCCAATGCGCCACACCGTCCCTATCCTGAATCAGATGCACCTGTGTGAGGTCGTTAGCTGCATAAAGACACCTGTCCACTCCATACAATCAGAAACACCCAAACAATCAGCATGGCTAAGAGCAAAGAGCTGTCCAAAGACACCAAAGACAAAATTGTACAACTCCACAATGATGGAAAGGGCTACGGAGCAATTGCCAAGCAGCCTGGTGAGCAATCATTAGAAAATGGAAGAAGCTAAACATGACTGTCAATCTCAATCGGAGTGGAGCCCCATGCAAGATATCACCTCGTGGGGTCTCAATGATGCTAAGAAATGTGAGGAATCAGCCCAGGGCTACACGGCAGGTCTTGGTCAATGACCTAAAATGAGACCAAAATTGACCTTTTGGGTCATAATTCCACTATGCGTGTTTGGAGGAAGAAGAATGATGCGTACTTTCCCAAGAACACCATCCCTACTGTGAAGCATCATGCTTTGGGGGTGTTTTTATGCTCATGGGACAGGACGACTGTACTGTATTAAGGAGAGGGTGACTGCACCCATGTATTGTGAGACTTTGGCCAAAACCCTCCTTTCCTCAGTCAGATCATTGAAGATGAGTCGTGGCGGTGTCTTTCAACAGCCAGGAAAACCAAGAAGTGGCTTTGTAAGAACCATATCAAGGTTCTGGAGTGGCCTAGCCAGTCTCCAGAACTAAATCCAATTGAAAATCTTTGGAGGGAGCAGAAAGTCTGTGTTACTCAGCTACAGCCCAGAAACCTTACTGATCTAGAGAAGATCTGTGTGGAGGACATGGCGAAAATTCCACCTGCAGTCTGTGCAAACCTGGTGAAGAACTACAGGAAACGTTTGACCTCTGTAATTGCAAAAAAAAAGGCTACTCTACCAAATATTAAAGGCCTACTGAAACCCACTACTACCGACAACGCAGTCTGATAGTTTATATATCAATGATGAAATAATAACATTGCAACACATGCCAATACGGCCTTTTTAGTTTACTAAATTGTACATTTAAATTTCCCGCAAAGTGTCCTGTGGAAAACATCGCGGTATGATGACGCGTGCGTTTGACGTCACCGGTTGTAGCGGAAATTTTTTTTCCAGCCTGATCCAAGCTATATGTAGTCTGCTTTAATCGCATAATCACACAGTATTCTGGACATCTGTGTCGCTGAATCTTTTGCAGTTTGTTCAATTAATAATGGAGAAGTCAAAGGACAAAGATGGAGGTGCCTTTAGCAACACAAACACAGCAACACAAGGTGTTTCCTTGTTTAAAATTCCCGAAGGTGAAGCTTTACTATGGAACAGAGCGGTCAAGCGAGCATGGTTCCCGACCAAATGTCAACCGGCAGGTTAAGGTGAGAAAATTGTGCTAATAAATAGGCTCTTACCGTAGACATAAGCAGAGCTTGCGTCCTCCTGCAGCTGCAGACTATTACCTCCTCCCACCGGAGACGCAGGCGGTCACCACACCCGTGGCCACACCCCTCCGACTTTCAGGTAACGTATAATCTCACTAAAACACTAGTAACACAATAAGCAGATAAGGGATTTTCCAGAATTATCCTAGTAAATGTGTCTAATAAGATCTGAATCGCTCTCACTGCCCGCCCCATTTTTAAAAAACTTTTTTTTAACTTTTTTTTTGTAGTCCTTCACTCTCACTATCCTCATCCACGAACCTTTCATCCTCGCTCAAATTAATAGGGAAATTGTCCCTTTCTCGGTCCGAATCGCTCTAGCTGCTGGTGGCTATGATTGTAAACAATGTGAGGATGTGAGTAGCTCTACAACCAGTGACGTCACGCGCACATCGTCTACTACTTCCGGTAAAGTCAAGGCATTTTTATTAGCGACCAAACGTTGCAAACTTGATCGTCGATGTTCTCTACTAAATCCTTTCAGCAAAAATATGGCAATATCGCAAAATGATCAAGTATGACACATAGAATGGACCTGCTATCCCCGTTTGAATAAAAAATATCTAATTTCAGTAGGCCTTTAACACTAGAACTCCCAGGATTTTTTTGCTCTACCTATAAAACCCAGAGGGCATCCGATCGGCTGGAAGGCCCCCTGTGAACCTTCCTTTTGTTATGTAAACGGTCAATCACTGGGCCACTTCGCTCAAAACACCTTGACAGAATGGGGGAGAGGGAGAAACAGATAGGAGCTGATGTAGAAGTTATCAGGAACCTACAACACTGGGCTTCCAACATCCGCACCAGACACATAGGAAAAGTAAAAGAACAGAACCACATAATAAAAAAAAAACAAAAAAAAAACACTCAAAATCTGTGTTAGCCCCACCAGTTATTTACATAATTGCTCATCAAGTTGATATCTGTACAAGATAATGATTTATTTTTGGAACATTTTTTTTCAAACAGATACACCAGAAACGTATTTGATTTGTTTTATTTTAGAATTTGTACATTGTTTTGAAAAACTGTTCAATAACAGATTAAAGTTTCATAAATAAAAAGAGAATAATCGAAGAGAACCAATATGGATACAGAGCTAATGTTACAACTTCAATGGCTTTAATTGAAATTACAGAAGAAATTGCCAATGCAATAGATAGTAAAAAATGTGTGGCAGCAGTGTTTATGGATCTAACTAAAGCATTTGACACAATTAATCACTATATTTTAATCAAAAAACTAGAACGATATGGCATCAGAGGGTTAGTCTTAAACTGGATAAGAAGTTATCTAACAAACAGGAAACAATACGTGAAGCGAGGCGAACACACTTCTACAACGATAAATATATCCTGTGGTGTACCTCAGGGATCAATACTAGGACCTAAACTATTTAATCTCTGTATAAATTACATTTGTAAAGTTACAAGAGATTTAAAGTCAGTATTATTTGCGGATGATACAACAGTGTTTTGTTCAGGAGAGAACACACAGAAGATAATACAAATAATAACAGAAGAAATGAACAAATTAAAAAAAATGGTTTGACAAAACAGACTATCATTGAAAATCAGTAAAAAAAAATAATGCTATCTGGTAACAGTAGAAGAGAAAGTCAAACACAAATACAAATAGAGGGAATAGAAATTGAAAGAGTAAATGAAACCACATTTCTAGGTATAATAATTGATGATAAATTGAACTGGAAATCTCTTGTAAAAATATAGAACATAAAGTAGCAAGAAAAACGTCAATAATGAATAAAGCCAAATATGTTCTAGACCAAAAATCACTTTATATTCTATACTGTTAACTAGTGTTACCATATCTGAGTTACTGTGTAAATATATGGGGAAACAACTACAAAAGTACACTTCATTCACTAACAGTGTTACAAAAAAGATCTGTTAGAATAATACATAATGTTGGATATAGAGAACATACAAACCCTTTATTTATTGAATCAAAGATACTGAAATTCCACGAAATAGTGAATTTGCATGCAGCTAAAATTATACACAAAGCAAACTATAACCTGCATCCTGAAAAAGTACAACAATTTTTCTCAACAAAAGAGGAGAAATATAATCTTAGAGAAAAATTTAATTTAAAACATTTGTACGCACGTACAACACTTAAGACCTTCAGTATATCAATATGTGGAATTAAACTATGGAATGGATTAAGCAAAGCAATCAAACCATGTACTAATATGATTCACTTCAAGAAACTCTTCAACTGTGTTTACAAAGTACAAAAAAGAAGAACCATGATAAACATTCTGAATTTATTCACCCATTCATTCTTGCATTCTCAAAATAATCTTACTTATCTCATCGTATGGACTAAAACTTACTTCACCAATTATTTATTTATTTATTTTTATTGTGATTACTTATGGAGTGTATTCTGAATACATTGTGAACAAGAAGTGTACAAAAGTTTAGCAACTGTTATGTAAAAGAAAAGGGGTATGATTAAATAAGCTCTGCTTCTTCCTACTCCTTTTCGAACATGTTGAAAAGAGAAACTGGAAATTGTGATGTATGCTTGCATATTAGAAATAAATTCAAACTCAACTCAACTCAACTCAAGGGGCACTGCAATGCTAATGAAAAATGTGGCCATAATGGCTCGTGTGACTGCAATCGTTTACATAACAAAAGGAGGGGTTTCCAGCTGATCGGCTGACCTGTGGTTTTATAGGTAGAAAAGCCAACTGGCTTCTCCCTGGGAGTTCTAGTGTTAATGTTGGTGTTCAAATACCTATTTTCAGCTTAATCACACAAATAAATAGTTAAAAAATCATAGATTGTGATTTCTGGATTTTTTCTTTTTAGGTTATCTCTCATTCAGTGGACATGCACCTACCATGAACATTTCAGACCCCTCCATGATTTCTAAGTGGGAGAACTTGCAAAAAAGCAGTGTGTTCAAATACTTATTTTCTTCACTGTATATATATACCGTATATTACCAAGTAAATACCCTTGGGTAAATAACCGCCTATGTCTTGATAGCCGCCCCGGGTCTGAGCCCATTTTGTGAATTAAACGCCTCTTCCTAATAATAGCCGTTGTATAGCGGTACACCACAACTAATGGACGGGAATACTTTAAGGGGGAAGAAGAAAAGAAAGTTTGACTTAAAGTTCAAGTTAGCGGTTGTAAAGTATGTGGAGCAGAATTCTGGTTTGGTAGCGGCCAGGCTGTTTAACGTTGACCCAAAGCGTGTACGCGAATGGAAACAAAAAAAAGGGAGAACTACTATCTCAGTCGGCAATCGATGGAAAACGGGCTCGCTTATCTGGCGGAGGTAGGAAGAAAGTGAGCGACGAGTTTGATGCTAATTTGTGTCAGTGGATACATCACCTTCGTGGACTGAACCACCGTGTGTCCCGCAAAATGATCTGCATTGAGGCCAAGGAGTTGTATGCCACCGCGAGTGACACGAGAGACACTGGGGTGGTGTTTAGTGCAACGAGTGGCTGGCTCAATCGATTCCTGCGTCGGAACAACTTCCTCGTTTTCACTACTAAACAGATAGAGGCCAAGCAAATCCAGCCCAAGAATATCATCGCCAGGGATGAAACAGCCGTCTGGTTTGACATGGTTGGTTTTAGTACGGTCAACGAGAGGGGCGCCCGCTACATCTGCCTCAAAACCACCGGCCACGAGAAGGCACGCGTCACGGTGGCGCTTGCAGCCAAAGCAGACGGGACAAAGCTGAAGCCTTACATTGTGTTTAAAGGTGCTGTCCGTAATGTAAAGGCTTTGCAGAGCATCCCCGGGGTGATCATTGATTCCTCCAAGAATGGCTGGTTTAATGATGACCTGACAAAGGATTGGCTCCAGAGGGCATTGGGGAAATTTTACTTCGGACTAAGGCTACTTGCATGGAACTCGTGCCATATCAACGAGGCCACGAAGGCAAAGCTCAAAAGGGGCTACAACCTTACAATGGCTGGATGTTGCACAAAGTACCTGCAGGCCCCCGATGTTGTGTGGAATGGCCCTTTCAAAGCGCAGCTTTGTGACTACTATGATAACTGGGTGGCTGGTGATTAAGACAAGACCTACACCAAGTCAGGGAACCTGATAGCCCCTTCCCGCCACCTTCTGGTCGACTGGGTCCTGGGAGCCTGGGATGCTCTGGATCGGGACACTCTGATCAACTCATTCAACGTAGGCTGGCTGGCCGTGTGGAGTTTGCGTGCGTTGCAAACAGTAGCCATAGCTGCTTGTTGCTTTCTGGTACCCTACAAGGTGTGTGGTCTGACGGTGTCAGCTGATGGGAGTGAGGACCAGCTCATTTACTGCCTCAAGGAGGGACAGCCATGTCAGGCAGGCAGAGAGATGCTTTTGAGGGCTAGACAGCAGGGTGCTGCTGTGGTTCCGGTAGAGGAGGCGAGTTGTAGCTATTTTTCTGCTAAGGGGACAGGACGACAGATCCGTGGTAAAGAAAGAACGAATGGGGCCATGTATCGTGAGATTTTAAGCCAAAACCTCCTTCCATCAGTGAGAGCTTTGAAGATGAAACGTGGCTGGGTCTTCCAGCATGACAATGATCCCTCGGGCAACGAAGGAGTGGCTCCGTAAGAAGCATTTGAAAGTCCTGGAGTGGCCTAGCCAGTCTCCGGACCTCAACCCGATAGACAATCTGTGGAGGGAGTTGAAAGTCCGTGTTGCTCAGCGACAGCCCCAAAACATCACTGCTCTCGAGAAAATCTGCACAGAGGAATGGGCCAAAATACCAGCTACTGTGTGTGCAAACTTGGTAAAGACCTATAGTAATTGTTTGACCTCTGTTATTGCCAACAAAGGTTATATTACAAAGTATTGAGTTAAATTTTTGTTATTGACCAAAAACTTATTTTCCACCATAATTTACTAATAAATTCTTTAAAATGCGCACAATGTGAATTCCTGGATTTTTTTTCACATTCTGTCTCTCACAGTTGAAGTGTACCTATGATGAAAATTACATATATGCAAATATATATACACTACTTAAAAAAATTAAAGGCAAGGCAACTTTATTCGTATAGCACTTTTCATACACAAGGCAGACTCAAAGTGCTTCACAGACAACAAAGTGAAATGAAAGAAAATAAAAGCAAAATTAAGATGCAGACAATACAAATAAAAACAGTGTGGACGTTAAAAGTTAAAAGATTAAAAGATTTAGATGAAAGCTAAGGTGAACATAAACGTTTTCAGTCTAGTTTTAAAAGTAGTCACAGTTGGGGAAAGTCTGACATCTTCAGGAAGGTTATTCCAGCTATTTGTTGCGTAGTAACTGAATGATGCTCTCCCTTGATTTGAGTTTACTCTGGAAACCACTAACAAAATGGTCTCAGAAGATCTTACTGATCGAGAGGGCTTATATAGTGGGAGCATATCAGTGATATACTTCGGCCCTAGACCATGTAGTGATTTATATGTGAGCAGGAGGATTTTGAAATCAATTCTCTTATGTACAAGGAGCCAATGTAAGGATTTAAGAATTGGTGTAATGTGCTCACATTTTTTGGTCTTTGTTAGAACTCTAGCAGCAGTGTTCTGAACAAGCTGTAGCTGCCTGACAGTTTTTTTGGGGAAGACCTGCAAGGAGACCATTACAATAGTGTCGCCTACTGGTAATAAAGGCATGTACAAGTTTTTCAAAGTCTTGAGCTGACATAAGCCCTCTAAGTCTTGTTACATTTTTGAGGTGATAGTAGGCCGATTTTGTTACTGATTAGATGTGACTGTCGAAATGTAAATCAGAATCTAAAATAACCCCAAGATTTCTGGCTTTATTTGAGGTTTCCAGGGACAGTGATTGAAGGTGTTGGATGACTTTAAACCTTTCTTTTTCAGCACCAAAAACATTTATCTCAGTTTTGTCTTCATTTAGTTGTAGGAAATTTTGGCATATCCAGTGTTTGACTTGCTCAATGAACTGGCGCAGAAGATCTATGGGGCGATAGTCATTTGGTGATAGCACTACATAAATTTGGGTGTCATCGGCATAGTAATGATGGTCAATGTTATTATTTTTCATGATGTGTCCTAGTGGGAGCATATAGATGTTAAATAAAGTCGGCCTCACAATTGAACCTTAGGGGACTCCACACGTTACGTTGGTTGGTTCTGATACAAAGTCACCAATGGAAACAAAATAGTTCCTATCTTGTAGATATGACTTGAACCAGCTTAAAACTGTGCCGGAGAACCCCACCCAGTTTTCCAACCTGTCCATAAGCATTGAGTGGTCGACAGTGTCAAATGCAGTACTGAGGTCCAATAGCATTAATACTGAAGTTTTGCCAGAGTCTGTGTTTAGACGGATGTCATTTATAACTTTAAGAAGGGTTGTCTCTGTGCTATGAAGAGGTCAAAATCCTGACTGGAAGTTGTTGTGGCAGACAGTAGAAGCCAAGAAGTGATTTAGTTGTTGGAGGACAACTTTCTCAATTATTTTACTTATGAATGGTAGATTTGAAATTGGTCTGTAGTTGTTGATAACAGAGGCATCTAGGCTCCGCTTTTTTAGAAGAGGTTTAATGACTGCAGTTTGAAAGCCTTTGGGAAATTGCCCGATTGAAAATAATTATTAACTATTTGCAACTATTTGCAATACGTCTGTTGATAGGCAGTCAAAAACATTCTTAAAGAAGTTGATAGGGAAAACATTGAGGAAGCAGGAGGATGACTTTAGAGCTGTCACCGTTTCCAATAGAGTCTATGGCATTAAAGGAACACTTTGAAAACACATCAGATTTCAATGGTGAAAAAAAGAAATGTCGGATATCTATACAGTTCAATGTCTCAGGAACAAAAGGATGCCACATCTTTTGATGGAAATAAAAGTTTTCAGCCGTCAGAGGGCAGAGTATATAGACACCCCAAAAAATCACAGTGAAAAAATGGTGTGGCAGGCTTGTTCATTTTGCCTAAATTCAATTTCTGCAACTCAAAATTATTTTCAATATCTTGTGTGGCCCCCACGTGCTTGTATGCATGCTTGACAACGTCGCAGCATGCTCCTAATGAGACGACGGATGGTGTCTTGTGGGATGTCCTCCCAGATTTGTAAGGGCATCAGTGAGCTCCTGTAAAGTCTGAGGAGCAACCTGGTGGCGTCTGATGGATCGAAACATTATGTCCCCAGATGTGTTCTATCGGGTTTAGATCAGGTGATCGTGAGGGCCATTCAATTGTGTCAATTCCTTCATCCTTCAGATACTGTTTGCATACTCTTTTGCTAACCCAGGACCTACTTCACCAGCGCAGGGTCTGACCATGTGTGCAAAGATTTGATCCCGATACCAAATGGCAGTCAGACTGTCGTTCTCTAGCCTGTAGAGGTCTGTTCGTCCCTCCATGGAAATGCCTCCCCAGACCATCACTGACCCACCACCGAACGGGTCATGCTGAATTATGTTGCAGGCAGCATAGCGCTCTCCTTGGTTTCTCCAGACCCTTTCACTTCTATCACAAGTGCTCAGGGTAAACCTGCTCTCATCTGTGAAAAGCACAGGCCGCCAGTGGCGGACTTGCCAATTGTGATGTTCTATGGCAAGTGCCAATAGAGCTCCACGGTTCCGAGCAGTGAGCACGTCAGGTCCTGAGCCCATACTCGTGAAGTCTGTTTCTGACTGTTTGGGCAGAAACATTCACACCAGTAGCCTGCTGGAGGTCATTCTGTAGGGCTTAAGCAGTGCTCAAGTCTGGTCTTCCCTGCTTAGGCTGCTGCCCCCGTGACCCGACCTCGGCTAAGCGGAAGAAGATAGATAGATGGATGAATAGATAGATAGATAGATAGATAGATAGATAGATAGATAGATAGATAGATAGATAGATACGCTCTTGGCATATCCATCTATGTCCCTTGGTAAGTTTCACTCCAATAAGGAGCATTTGGTAGCCATTCACAAACTTCTAGCAAGCTTCTTGTTGAATTTTTGACCACTCCTCTTGACAAAATTGGTGCAGTTCAGCTAAATTTGTTGGTTTTCTGACATGGACTTGTTTCTTCAGCATTATCCACACGTTTAAGTCAGGACTTTGGCCATTTTTGTTTCATCTGACCACAGAACTTTCCTCCAGAAGGTCTTATCTTTGTCCATGTGATGTCAAATTAAACAAAAATTGAGCTGTTTTGCCACAATACCCGGCAATATGTTTGGAGGAGAAATCCCAGGAACACAATGCCCACCGTCAAGCAAGTTGGTGGTAGTATTATGCTCTGGCCTGTTTTGCGGCCAATGGAACTGATGCTTTAAATGGGACAATGAAAAAGGAGGATTACCTCCAAATTCTTCAGGACAACCTAAAATCATCAGCCTGGAGGTTGGGTCTTGGGCGCAGTTGGGTGTTCCAACAGGACAGTGACTACAAACACATGTCAAAAGTGGTCAACGAATGGTTAAATCAGGCTACAATGAAGGTTTGAGAAAGGCTTTCACAAAGTCCTGATTTAAAAATGTGGATAATGCTGAAGAAACAAGTCCATGTCAGAAAACCAACACATTTAGCTGAACTGCCCCAATGTTGTCAAGAGGAGTGGTCAAAAATTCAACCAGAACCTTGTGGATGGCTACCAAAAGCACCTTATTGCAGTGAAACTTACCAAGGGATATGTAACCAAATATTAACATTGCTGTATATATATATATATATATATATATATATATATCCATCCATCCATCCATTTTTTACCGCTTATTCCCTTTGGGATCGCGGGGGGCGCTGGTGCCTATCTCGGTTACAATCGGGCAGAAGGCGGCGTATACCCTGGACAAGTCGCCACCTCATTGCAGGGCCAACACAGATAGACAGACAACATTCACACTCACATTCACAGATTCCAGAAAACACAGAGTGAGATGTTCTACCTCTTGTGCAAAACACAAATGCATAAAATGACTTAACACATTAAAATGACTAGTAAAACATTTAAAAACACAAGAACCAACTTCTAAAACATTAAAAACGACTCCAAAACACATAAAATGACTCCGAAGAGATGCACAATGACATCTAAAACGTTAATTTCTCCTAAAACACGTAACAAGACTCCTAAAACACATAAAGACTCCTAAAACACGTAAGAATACTCCTAAAAACACGTAAAAAGACTCCTAAAACAAATAAAAAACAGAATGAGGTGTTTGCATCCTTTGCGAGCACATACACTTGGCGAACTTGTGGTGAACAGTGAACGTGAATGGAAGACCTGAAGGATAAAATAATTTACGGGTGCGCATCATTAGTAGTGTTCCTCTGGGTCACTGGGTGTTTCGGCCTTTAACACTATACACCCTCTCCAGAGGCGGCCAGCTACAGGATGATCAGACCTGAGCTTGCGACCCAAGTCCATTTAGCCATGAGAGTCACCTTGTTGGCAGACATATCAGGGGACTATGCATGGCAGGGGCGTCTGGTTCCGTGAGTCAGATTTTGGTCTGCCTGACCGCATACCTCCTGATGCACTAGTTGGGGGCCCAATTGGGGTCATTCCTCTTCAGCCAGAGCCACCGGCTGCTCTTTTCAGCTGCTTCAGATGCGGCTTTGATTGCTGTACGCAGACACTGGCCCCTGACTCCCAAGTCCCTCAGCAGTTTTGTGGTAGAGGTTCCCACGAAGCCTCTGCACCCAACCTCCACAGGGCGGACTTCAGTATTCCAGCCACGATTTTTAGCTTCCGCGGAAAGCTTGGAATACGGCAAATGTTTCCTCTCATATGCCTCCTCCATTGATTCTTCCCAGGGTACAGTGAGCTCAACAATGAAGGCCTTTTTGTGGGAAGGAGACCAGGGCACTAGGTCAGGCCTCAAAGTGGTAGTGCCGATCTTGGTGGGGAAAATCAGCTGTTTGCCAACATCTGCCAGCATCTTCCAGTCGCGTGCTGGACACAGCTGACTTCTCTCTGACGGGTTAACGTTGCGCCCGGCAACTGTGATCCCTTCACAGACAAAGGTAGTTCTCCATGAGTTCTTTGATGTTGGTGGTGGCAATGCGTTGATGTTGGATCGTTTTACCTCCAGTGTGGAAGCAAGGCTCTTCAAAACTTGGTTGTGGCGCCAAGTGTATCGCCCCTGAGTGAGGCTGGTTTTGCAACCTGAGAGTATGTGTCGGAGGGAGGCCGGCTTAGCACAAAGGGCGCATGATGGATCTTCGCCAAACCACTGCTGGAGATTGGTTAGTGTCGGAAGGACATCGTAGGTAGCTCTGATGGCAAAGCTTAAGCTCCTTGCTTCCATGGCCCATACATCCCTCCAGCTCAACTTCTTTCTTTCAACGCCTTCCCACCGAGTCCACCGACCCTGTTTGCCAAGGGTGACTGCCTTGGCCCATCTCAAGGCCTCCTCCTGACGCCGTACTTCCTCCACTACCATCTTCCTTTGTGTTGGCACAGTGGCACTTCTCCAGGCAGGGCGACTAGACGTAAGTCCAAGGCCTCCTCTACCTTGCTGAACATTCCCCACAATGTCAGCATGTCTGAGAGCTGCTGTTGCTTTTTCAACTTCTCTTGCTGGTGTCCACTTGCGCCCCGAAACCAATGTTGGTGCATTTCCCCTAACCGCTGGATCTTTGGATTCACTCAAGGTCAACTGCAGTCGTGTTTTGGCACACTTAAACTCCTCTGTAAGACTGGTAAGGGGCAACTTGAGCATACTGCGACCGTAAAGGCCTATGGTGTTGAGACAGCGTGGAACTCCAAGCCACTTTTTGATGTAGATGGTGAATCTTCTCTCCAGCTTCTCCACTGTTGAGAAGGGCACCTCATAGACTGCCAGAAGCCACATCACCCGGGGTAGTAAGCCGAACTGGAGGCACCGGGACTTAAGCTTCCCAGGAAGTTGGGTACTGTCAATCGCCAGTAGGCCTCTTCTTTCACTAGGGCCAGTTCAGTGTTGCCAATCAACCTATCCCCAGGTGCATCTCTTTGGAAGTGGGAGGAAGCAGGAGTACACGGAGGGAACCCACGCATTCACGGGGAGGACATGCAGACTCCACACAGAAAGATTGAACCCTGACTACTCAGGACCTTCGTATTGTGAGGCAGACACACTAACCCCTCTGCCACCGTGAAGCCCATATATATATATACATACATATATATGTATATATATATATATATATATATATATATATATGTATACACACATGTACACACATATATATATTTCAGCTCATAGGACTAGATGGTACAATCCCTCAGATTGAGTAGCACTTATAGTTAAGTGTGTGTGTGTGTGTGTGTGTGGGGGGGGGGGGGGGGGGGGTCATCCTTACTGTGGTCTTTAGGTGGGCACCCTCCTTAATTGGTGTTTCGTTGATAGGCCCACGACACCTCCGGAGGGCTCAACAGATACATCTGTCTTACCAAGTGTGCCACCCTCTAACTTTACCCCTCGATGTCATTTAGCAGCCCAGTTTGGGTCCTTTCTTTTGATCCATATCCATCTGCTACTTCGTTCAGCAGCAACCGACAGCAATTTGACTGCCCGACGGAGGACCTGACCTCTAAATACCCATCCTTTTAGAAGCTTGGTTGTGGACGTAGCAACGAAGCCAATGCACCCGACTTCAACTGGAAGCACTCGGGCACGTCAGCCGCGTTGCTCTGCCTCAGCTGATATGTCCGCATACCTGAGTTGTTTGCGCTCATATGCTTCATCAACTGCTGCTTCCCATAGTACAGTTAATTCAACAATGAACACAGTCTTCTGGGAGGTTGACCACAAGACCAGGTCAGGCCTGAAGCTGGTTGTAATGACCTCAGGTGGGAAGATGAGTTTGTGGTCCAAGTCAACCTGCATTTTCCAGTCCCAGTCAGAGTACAGAAGGGTTGCCTCCACTCTTGCAGATGGTTTTGCTGGGAGTTGTCCTGCTCTTACAAACGGAGTTGTGATTGAGTGACTAGGGATTGAGGGAGGGAGAGCCTTGTTGGTATCTCTCTTTTCTTCCAGGGTGATCGCCAGTTAGACTTAAGACAAACTTTTTTTTTTCCCCCCTAAACCTTTATTAATAAACTGCAACATTACAAACAGCTGAAAAACAGTAATCAAAATAAGTACAAAAACAGTACAAAACAGCGCCAGGGCTGCGCTGAGCCCACGTCTCATGATGTAGCAGTGAGCCAGCCAGCTCACGTGACCACGCCGTCGGCTTTGTTTGGAAACATTCGAAAAATGGCGTAGGTAAACTCTACTGATAGTTCAGCGGAGAAACATCTCGAGGTATAAAAGTGTACGACCTAAGTCGTCAAAAGTGTCGGAACACTTTACTTTAAAGACTTCAAAGACTACATTCCTGCAAAACGAGCAGCATGGACCTCGCATACGTGGCACGAAGGACAACATTGCTTCGGCAGCACCTGAAGAGGAAACATGGATGAAGGGAAGAACTCACGGTACGTAACTTTTAAGTCCATAGTATATTGATCCGTTGTGTCCTTCTTTGTGTGTTTTTAACCTTTTGTTAACGAGGAGATTTTTTTTAAGCCAATAAACGGACAGAAATATCTCAGGTTGGTTTCATAATGGATTAATGTAGCGGGACCCGGTAAAGCTATATAATATTTGAGTGACGCTTGAGTAATATAAACGTTATGAAGGTGCAGGAATATTTCATACTATTATTCACAGGCAGCCTAAAGTGGATCCTTTATTATTCAGAACAGAAACATGTACAATATCTGACCCAGTTCTGATCTGATAAGTTACATTTCGGTGTTGTTATTGTTGTATGCTGCATCCTTAATGTCCATTTATTTCATTTAGCTTTTTTTTAATGTGGTGGTTTAATTAAATAGATGGATGGATAGATAGATAGATAGATAGATAGATAGATAGATAGATAGATAGATAGATAGATAGATAGATAGATAGATAGATAGATAGATAGATAGATAGATAGATAGATAGATAGATAGATAGATAGATAGTACTTTTATTGATTCCCTCAGGGAGTTTTCCTCAGGAACATTTAAATTCCAGCAGCAGTGTACAGAATTGACATCGAATTTAAAAAGTAAATAACGGGGGTTCAAATGGAAAAAAAAAAGAAAAAAATATTACAATAAGAATAAAAATAAAAAAGCAATATAAGAATAAAAATATAACAGTAAAAATAACTATATAACAAGAAAAACTAGGCAGCAGTGACCATGATATGAAAAAATGTGCCTTTTACATCAGAAATTATTAAATAAATCAACTAAGTATGTATTGAGTTACATGTAAATGTTGCTACTATGTACGTTCATGATATGGTTTCTCTCATTTCAGAAAGAAACAAGCCAGCATTAGCGACTTGGTACAAAGGAAGGTGTGCACACCAAAGCAAGAGGCTGCATTGACTGATGCTATCCTGAATATGTTGCTAACTGACATGAGGCGACTATCAATGGTGGAGGATGAAGGTTTCAGAAAAATGATTTACGTCCTCAACCCTGGTTACACTCTTCCCTCCAGGACCCATTTTACGAAACTGATGGAGAGGATGCATAAGCAGACATTTCAAGCTGTGTAAACTGACATTAAAGCCACCCAGAGCAAAATAGTTCTAACCCGTGATGTGTGGACATGTGTAGCCACGGAAGCCTACCTCGGCAATACATGCCACTAGATTGGAGACGAATGGAACATGAAGTCAATCTGCCTTACGACCATGCCACTAGAGGAAAGACATTCAGTATCCAACATTGCAGAATGGTTGGAATAGGTAGTAGGCAGGTTTGAAATTCCCCTAAGCAAAATTATTGCTATTGTGCATGACAATTGTGCACTTTAGAAAAAAAAAAATTTTTTCTAACACTTGCCTTGTTATTGTTATGTTTGGCAAGTCGAAAGGACATGGTGCCAGTATGCGTTTTTTTTTAAATAAAGTATTGAAAAGGATACAAATGTAGTTTGTCTTTTTTATCCGATTATTAATCGATTAATTGCAGTAATAATCAACAGATTAATCGATTATCATATTAATTGTTAGTTGCAGCCCTAGATAACAGCATCATCCACTCCAACATGGGGATGATATGCAAACTGTAGGGGATAATGGGTTGTACTTGTATAGCCCTTTTCTACCTTCAAGGTACTCAAAGCGCGTTGACACTAGTTCAACATTTACACACTGATGGAGGGAGCTGCCATGCAAGGCGCTAACCAGCACCGATCAGGAGCAAGGGTGAAGTGTCTTGCTCAGGACACAACGGACGTGACAAAGTTGGTACTAGGTGGGAATTGAACCAGGGACCCTCGGGTTGCGCACGCCCACACTCCCTCTGCGCCACACCGTCCCAGGGATGGAGCCACCAGGGGTCTCAGCTGATCCAGCACATGTCTCTCTCAAGGACCTTCATGACATGAGACATAAGAGCAACTGGTCTGAAGTCATTCAAGCCCGATGGGATTGAATTCTTGGGCATCGGCACTATGCAGGAGGTTTTCCATAGCGCTGGTA
Organism: Nerophis ophidion; assembly: GCF_033978795.1. NCBI lineage: Eukaryota > Metazoa > Chordata > Actinopteri > Syngnathiformes > Syngnathidae > Nerophis > Nerophis ophidion. The sequence goes on along the minus strand of NC_084616.1, from coordinate 37,749,945 downwards.
TCCGTTCAAACTTCAGACTCAGGTTGAATATGTAGTGCAGGATCTCAGTTAGCTGAGCAGCACAAGTCTACAGGATCCAGGGCTGGGTTGAGTCTCTCCAGCTGTCGTCTTACATGTCCAGGTGTCAGACACACCAGACTGGCGTTCTCAGTGGGGGGATAAGAAACAGCGTTGGCAGGCAAAAGTGAAGGAGTTTGTAGATTGATGTTCAGGGGAGGAGTGAGGACAGGAGTAGTGATGGGAGGGCCAGTAAGGGGTGCATTGCTAAATCTATCCATCCATCCATCCATTTTCTGCCGCATATTCCCTTTTGGTGTAGCGGGGGGCGCTGGTGCCTATCTCAGCTACAAATGGGCGGAAGGCGGAGTACACCCTGGACAAGTCGCCACCTCATCGCAGGGCCAACACAGATAGACAGACAACATTCCCACTCACATTCACACACTATTGAAAAACAAATTTAGCTCATTGGCTCTATCTACATCCCCATCCAGCAGTTTGGCTTTGTTGTTGAAGCCTGTGATGGTCTTCATGCCCTTCCACACATCACAAGTGTTATTCTGTTGGAGTTTGGCTTTGAAAACATGCCTACAGAACCTTCTGTAGGCATGTTTTCCTTCTTGCAGTTGAACTTCAAGCTGCCACTGTATCCTCCTCAACTCGTCCTGATCACCGGATCCGAAGGGTAGCTTCTTTTTATTCAGCAGCACCTTTAGCTGGCTGGTGATCCAGGGCTTGTTATTTGGGTAACAATTGACAGTTTTTGTAGGGATGATGGAGTCCTCACAGAAATTGATGTAGTCTGTGATGCAGTCTGTGATGATGTCAATGTCTGTCCCGTGAGGCTTTCAGAGCACGTCCCAGTGTATGGTCTCAAAACAGTCTTGCAGGGCCTACCGACTGCCTCCTCACAGCAGGAACATATTGAGGTGTTAAAAGCACCAGATTGTGATTGGACCGTCGCAGAGGGGGCAGGGCAGTGTCACTGTATGTTTCTTTTGAATTAGCATACAGTAGGTCCAGAGTGTTATTGTCCCGTGTTGCTCAGTGCACATATTGATGGAAAGTGGGTAAAACTGAGTCCAAAGAAACATGATTAAATCACCCGAAATCAGAATGAGGGCATCTGGGTGTTTGGTCTGTAGCTTAGCAACAGCGGTATGAATGGTGTCGTAAGCAGCAGCCTCGTCTGCAGAAGGACTACACTCGGATGAAGATTATAGAAGTAAACTCCCTTGGCAAATAATATGGTCGAATTCCAACTGCCAGAAATACAATGTCCAGCATACAAACACACTCCTTTCCAGTAATATGTCCAGGATTACACCACCTCTCGTTCACCAAGATGGCAATCCCAGCTGTGTTTTTTCTTACCGCTCAGGAGTGTGTCTCTATCCGCCCGTGAGGTTGTGAAGCCGGTAGAGAC